>NC_060908.1:7337500-7470000 GCF_014805685.1 Silurus meridionalis
AGTGGTGATAGACAGGTTGACGGACGAGGTCAGACAGGAGTCTCTGTGGACTATGATGTTTGCTGATGATTTTGTTATTTGTGGTGAGAGTAGGGAGCAGGTTCAGGTACACGCTGAAGAGAAGGGGAATGAAATTCAGTAGGAGTAAAACTAAATGAAAGGGAAGGCAGAGGAGTGGTGTGGTTGCAGGTAGAAGAGGTGGTGAAGGTGGAGGAGTTTAGGTACCTGGGGTCAACATTGCAAAGTAATGGAGAGTGAAGAAAAGAGTGCAGGCAGGGTGAAGTGGGTGGAGAAGAGTGACAGGAGTGATTTGTGATAGAAGAGTATCTGCGAGAGTGAAAGGAAAATTTTATAGGACTGTGGTGAGACCTGCGATGTTGTATGAATTAGAGACAGTGGCATTGATTAAAGACAGGAGGTGGAGCTGAAGGTAGCAGAGCTGAAGATATTGAGATTTTCATTGGAAGTGATGACGATGGACAGGATAGAGGGAGGTGCGAATAAGATGGTTTGGACATGTGCAGAGGAGGAACATGGGTTTTTTTATTAGAAGAATGCTGAGGATGGAGCACCAGGAAGAAAAAAAAGAGGAAGACCAAGTAGGAGGTTTATGGATGTGGCCAGGGAAAACATGCAGGTGATTTCTTCAACAAAGAAATGTTGAAAGGTTAAACAAGAGACCCTAGTCTCATCTGGGTGAAACAAATGCTAATATATTTAAAATATTACCTTTTAGACAATATATTAAAAAAAGGTGTCAACTGGTGAACTTATTTGAAGCTTATGAGAATGAGCCCCAGAGGAGAAAGATGACTGTTTACCCAACATTCGGACCATAAAGCCCTTCAGAGGGTTTCTAAAAACTGCCCAACAAATCATCGGCACTCAGATTCCCACTTTGGAGAACATTTACAGTAAACGCTGTCTTCAAAGGGCGAGGGGCATAATCAAAGATACCTCTCACCTCAACAATGGACTATTTACCCTTCTCCAATCGGGCAGATGCTTCAGGTGCCTCAGAGTCGCACAAACAGACTGAAGTATAGCTTTTTTTCTTGTGGCTGTTACTGCACTGAACAGCTGATTCATTCCAGAAGTCATTTTCTGTGTATTTTGCACTGCTTATCCACTACACATCTCTTTTTTTACACTATCCATAACTCACATTTAAACTCTTGTACATGTCACCCATATTTATACTCTATACACTGTTTCATACATTGTACACAAACATTCATACTTGTACATAACTATATCAGGTCATCTGAGTATATTATCTTCTGACATGTCTGTCTATGCATAATCTTAACACAGTATATTGTATATTACTATATATAACATATATTATTACCTACTGCACCTTCTCTACATTATTCACCCTCACCCCTGTACATATGGACCCCATACCCTTATTTATCACACTGCTATTCATTGTAAATAGGCCATTATGCACTTCTGGTTAGATGCTAACTGCATTTCATTGGCTCTGTACATGTACCTTGCACAACAACAATAAAGTTGAATCTAATCTAATTTGCGAGAGATTGAGCCAAAAATTAGGCCGCGTTTAAAATTTCAACAGGTAAAATAGTACAGATTTTTTGAATTATGTTTGAAATAGACACACTTTAGATAACAATTACAAAACCTGCTGCAAAACCCTGTCATAATTGACTTTGTCAGTTGCAACAACTAATCCATCAAATCCATAATAATCGATAATAAAATTCATTGCCAACGAATGCTGTTATCGATTAGTCCGGCTGCTCAAGTTTCAGTTTGGCGTGACGGCAAGATAACACATCAGGTTGTGCAATCAGCTCGCATGCGACATCGTGATGGATTCAATTAAACCGGTGCGAACAAACGCAATCTAAAGGCAGCAAATAACAGAAGTGGTAAACGATTACATTTTTAGTCATTGTTGTGGTTTTCAGCCAATGATTCAGCATTTTTACACCAATGCATATTTTTTCTTTTTTATCAAACCTGTTAGTTTGCTGCATGTCTCTGTTCTATTCTCTTTTTTATAGCATCTATCTACAACAATAACTTCTGTTTTCAAATGTGATTTACTGCGGCTTTACTATGTTTAAATGCTTGTTTTTTAAGTTTGTATATTTAATTTATGCATATATCATACAAGATAACATTTATTATATATTCCAGATGCTTATATCTTCACAAATGAACAAAATGTCTGTGCATTTTTTAAACAAAAACTGTCAAAATAGTTATGTATTATATTTTCTTTTTGTTATTTTAAAGCATAGTTATCAACTTGCCATTTGCAAAATACAATAGAAATGTTGATTTACACAAATTTCTCAATCTTGTTTTTATTTTTTGGATTTTTAACAGAAAGAAACAACTTGACATAGGGAAATTTGTTCTAAGAAGAAATCCCCCATGTAGCCCTCAGAAAGCAGCCACTATAAGTAAATTAAAGATAGATAAACTCTGTGGCTTTTGCATATTTTAAGTACAATTTTATACATGAATACCATGATTTGGGATTTTAAATAGCTATAATACATCTAATATAAAAAATCTAATAAAATAAATAAAAAAAATATCAGAATAATCGACCAATCGAAGAGAAAGAAAATAATCGTCCAACTAATCTAGCATCAAAATAATCGTTAGTCGCAGCGCTATTCAGTTTACTGTTACATCCTGAATGCTATGTTTAGAACTCACAAGTGGTTTGCGTTGGCTTTAAGTGTTAACTGAAATCCGTGAGAAAAAAATAAAAAAAAGCCGCGAACATACTAAACACAAGTGAACAGAATTAATAGTATTGTTCACTATTGCGACTGTACAACTAAAATATTACATATTTTATACCATTCCACCCTTTAGTAGTGAAGAAACAAATGAATCGCTGCAAATTGATAATAAAAGATTACATGAATACTACTGTAGTTTCTCACCAAATGTCTGTTATGATTAGTGGTGAGAGTGTAGAAGTATGTGCTGTGGTAAACTCACATGAGCAGGCTGCCTGGAGCAGACATGGACCGTTCTTCCCTCCTGCTAGGACACTCGAAAGGGTTCCCAAAGGAGCGTTTTCTCAACATGGCCTTCACCAGGATCTGTTTCCCAACACAAAGATTGATATACGGGAGTATAAAAACTAAAATAAATAAAGAGGTGTAGTATTTTTTCTTTTATTTTGTAAGATAAAATGAAATAATAAAAGAAAACACTAAAATACTAAAAAAACCCTCATGGATGAAGAAAAAAGCAAGACATCCATCTTCTGCTTTTGTGGAATATCATCTGTGGTAACTTTAGCACTATTTCATCTCTTCTAACGTTCAGGTGAGGTGAGAATTACCTGGACACCTTCCAGGCTGAAACCTTTCTCAGAGTCATAAAGTGACGAATGGTGATATATTTGAAGAAAAAAAAATACGGCTGTTATGACATCTCCCCCTACAGGTGAGCTCACCATCCAAGCTGGCTATTTTTGTGAAATGTTCCGTTAGGGCTAAAAATTCTCCATACATGGGCGAAATGTCTTAACATAGTTCATGTTTGATTTATATTTTATAAAGTTTTTTCAGCATTAAAGAACGCCTTTGAAAAAATGCATTGAAATCATTCTTATCAACACATCACATGCATTCTGGGAGAGATGTGTCTGTTCACAAAAAAAAAATCATCACACACACATCTATGACCATCATATAGATGATGGGATTTGCTGGAAAGTTTCCTGTATGTATCGGAAATTTCGAAAAACCATGCAATCACACTTTGCATCACAATGCATATTTGGTTAAATTCAACAATATATCTCATAATTAGCACGTGATCCAGCACATCAGATTTGGTATTTACTTACATATTTTTATACTGCGCAGTTGACAGTTCATGTATGAATAGGAATACAGTGGGTGCTGCCACACTGTAGCTTTAAATAAAAAAAATGGTTCTAAGTTGAAAATATATACGTTTTTCCATAACGATCAAGCGAAAGTTGACAGGAAAAACTTTTCTGAGACTTTTCCTAGGTAAAGAAGTAACACTGAAAGGTTTAAAAGAGACCCTAACCTCATCTCAGTGACAGATATGTGAATAAATAATAAATATCCCCTTCTATATCTGCAATTTAGAAAATATACAGTACGATAGTTAAAAAACTGCCAAATGTGCAAACAGGAGCGTATGAGTAGCGTATGAGTATGAAAACAAAACTGTCCTCAACGATGAAGACGATAAAGACATGAAGACAAAACTGTCCATAGCAACATTGTTGTGCTATCAGACAGAAAAACGACTGTTTTAGTAATACAAAAAATGTAAATAGGCAAATAAACATGCCTTAAATAACAATTCAATAAACATGATTTTACATAATTAAATTCAACAACAAATAAAAACAGCACTTGGTCCAGCGCATCCTATTTGGTGTTCATTTATATATTTTTATAGTGCACAGTTAAACGTTAAAGTGTGCATGAGATGTGTCAAGGTAATAAAATCATGGTGCTATCTTTAAAAATATGATGCTCTTAATTAATATAATATTTATTATACAGTATAATGGTACTGTATTTATTTATTTTTTTGAGAATCTTTACATTATCACTTACCACAGCAGACAGACTGGGAACGAACTTGACCGAGTTTTGAATCTCCTCTTCTGTGACCTCCACCGCAGTGCAATGTTCTTCTTCTAAAGGCAGCGGGTCAGTGCCATCCTGTGTGACCCAGGAGTCCAACTAGAGAAACACACGAAACAGAATACAATACAAACCGACAGAATTGGATGACTGGTTCGCTAGACAGCAGCACTGCAATCTAAAACCAACACAGCTCATTAAAAATGTATAATATATGTATAATCATGAATGCTCACATTAAGTCCTTAAGACTACCCAGAATTCATTTAAACCAGAAAGTAAAAAGTCTCCTCTCTGTGAAACTATTTTGCCGACCGTAACTTCAGTTGTGCACTTGTAGGTGTTTTTACTGATGCAGAAAAAAAATAAAAGGTTATACTAAAAGCTTTTGAAATAGAAGTATAATTCAAGGTTCCCAAAATAAGTCATATAAATCCCCTGTGACAAAAGAAGAAAAGTAGGAGCTCCAGAAATCGTCTCTAAAGATACTCCAATAAGTCCTGCTTTAATGGAACATTTCACATTTTGGCAACTCCACTGTCACACAAAGATGGCAGATGGGAGTTTCAAAACATATCCAGAGTCTCCACTTTTGACTCATCACAAGACAAATTGATTCACAGCTATAATCTGACAGCTTTGCAGCTCATTATGCAGAGCTGCAAGAGATGCGCTCTAGTAACATGAGCAAGCATATGCAGCTTCCTGTTTGGGGCTGCAGTTTTAACTCGACAACTTGAGGTAGATTTCAATGTGACATCAAATCAACGTGGCAGCACACGGTGTGAACAGACTTGGCTTTAGTTCTGTTAATATACAGACACAGGGTGTTTAAATCACTAACAATGACTTCGTTATGAATATTGTTAGTCAGCTAGTTTATTGCTAATGTTACTCACTAGTGGCCACTGGGTAGCTTGTTGCTAACGCTACTCTCTATATTCTAAAGTTGTTGCTGTGCTGCAGTTTCAGTCCAAATGTTTCAGTACACAAGTACCAGTAGTCACATAGACATATACTGTACCTACACAAGTGGAGCTGCGAGAAAGCAAACAAAACACGCATTCACAGAGACATTCACGCTTTGCATACCAAACATGCCGAGGTGAGAAATAAAGGCTACTTGCAAATGATCGTTTACACAACACGCACAACGCAGTCAGCAGAGGTGTAAACAGTACCTGAAAATCATACTTGAGTAAAAGTATAGACACAAAACTATAGACATGCTGCACACCGTACTCTTTAAAGTATCTGATTTTAACAGTACTTAAGTATTTGACTCCTATTGAACGTAGGTTCAAAAACGCACTAGTCTTCAACACTAAGACACCTATTAGTGAAAAGCCCAAAGCAGCTGATTTGTGAGGTTTTACTGCCCAAAATTTAAATTTAATTGTGCACCCCAACACTACATTAACCCAAGATCAACACAACAGCCTCTTCAAGATGCCGGAACGAAAAAAGATCAAACAAAAGAACCAAGTATTAAAGCAATCTTTTAAAAAGTGATCTTCACCTGACAAATTAATTTATAGGATCATGTCACAAAGTAGAAGAAACTTTAGTAATTAAATGAAAATTGAAAAAATTTGAGTAAATCATTTTAGATAAAGTAAAACTCAATATTCAGAGCTGACTGCGATTTGATGCAACGACAATATTTTTATTCAACTTAAACAAAAACTGGTTCTTAAAGTTTTTGAAATTTTTTTAAACTCTTTTCCGACTGAAAATAAGCCCCGCAGCGCTAAAAAGTCACTCACAGGAAATTGTTAAGAAGATAAAGCTGCCATGCAAAATGTAATTAAAGAATTAGAATAGCCTTTATTTGTCACATATACATTATAGCACAGTGACATTCTTTTCTTCGCATATCCCAGTTTGTTAGGAAGCTGGGGTCAGAGTGCAGGATCAGCCATGATACAGCACCCATGGAAAACAGAGGGTTAAGGGCCTTGCTCTTGACGATTCCGGGGCTTGAACCCACAACTTTCTGATCAGTGACGAGCTACCACTCAAAATGCTCCAAATCCGCTTTAATCTGCTGTTTTGTTGCCACATTTGCTCACCTTAATCTGCGGAATGGTTATCCGTGAATCAGGGTTCTTGTCCAGCATTTTGAGGATCAGATTTTTCAGGTCCTCGCTGATAGTTGGCCTGAAAAATATAAACAAATATATAAATTAAACTACATAATTGGACCTTAAGAAGTACTGTTAAGCCTTTAATTAAAGTATCTCACAAAAGTGAGTACACCCCTCACACTTCAGCAACCATTTTAGTTTATCCTCTCAAGAGACAACACTATAGAAATGAAACCTGGATATATTTTAGAGTAGTCAATGTGCAGCTTGTATAGCATTACAGATCTACTGTCCTCTGATATAAACTCAACTTACAGACATTATTGTCTAAATAGCTGGCAACAAAAGTGAAGCTCAGGGGTGTACTCACTTTAGTGAGATACTGTAGCATTCATTAGTCAGCAACTTATAAAATAGCATTGATCCAGTGCACAACATTTATTTATCCATTACATTTTTCTGAATAGAACACATGTGTTCAGTTGAGTCTGAGTTCTAAATAAATGTGAATGTACACCATTTAGATATTAAATATTAACTACAGTATGCTACGCTAACCTTTAGCTATCACAGTCATTCTTTACACACGGCCCCCTCTTGACAAACCTCTCAAGCAACTCAGAGCTAAATTTTTTTAACAATCCACAAAGTATGTCTTAATGGTGTCACAAACACATGCAGTCTTATGCCCCTTAACATTAGCATACAATAAGGGAGCGTGTGATTGTGCGTGTGTGTGCATGTGTCTATGTGAGTGTAAGAAGCTCTCAAGAAAGTGCTTTCATTAGCTGATGACAACCTGTCCAATCATACACTCAAGCTGCCAATCTTCTTGAATGTCCCCGTCTCCCCAAGAGAAAAAAACAACATTTGTAACGCACACTCCGTCTGACGCCTGAAAGACCTCAGAAAGCCTGGTTTATATGGCGAGACGAATGTCGCAAAGCCTCTCAGCTGTTCTCTTTAATTCTCTGCCTGTGCTGACAAGAAAGACAGACACTTTACCACGAATAACGGCTTCTGTTATTCACTCCTGTCTCTCCACCGCTCTTTCCACAGCCGAGATGAATATTTCTGCAGCCTAAACGAGGCCTCGTTAAATTTTAACACACAACCTCCGAGCAGTTTCCAATTCATGCTTCTTCCGTGTCTCGGTCTCCGTGCGTCTTTTTTGATGGATTGCAAACAGGTGGAGATCAGAAGGAAACACTTACGTCTCGGGGAACTCCACGGTCTTGCTCCTGATTTTATTATGCAGCGCCAGGATGTACTCGTCGATAAAAGGACACTGGGGAAAGAAAAAAGGGAAAAGCTGTAATACCTAAGCCATAAATTCAAGATATAATCAGGAACATCCTTTGCAGAAATCAAACACACACAGTTAATTTCTATTAAGCATTATGTAAATTGGTAATGAATCCTGGAGTCTTACCTTCCCGAATACAAAGCAGTAAAGGGTCACTCCCATCGCCCACACATCAAGAGCCTGCAACAGAGAAAAGTCACTGGAATTACACAAAATGCAATCTGCACATTCTCTGTCAGTAACTGGGAGAGATTGTGTGTGTTCACGAAAAAAAGAAAAATCATCATACACACATCTCTGATCATCATATAGAGGATGGGATTTGCTGGAAAATTTCCTGTATGTATCGGAAATATCGAAAAACCATGCAATCACACTTTGCATCACAATGCATATTTGGTTCAATTCAACAATTAATCTCAGGTATGTTAAATCAGTAACATCGTGCTGGATTCTGAATTATGGACACGCTAAGAGTGAGGACTCAATGCTGAAATTGCGCACACTGCTATTCAGACCTGAAACATTTAGATGCTTCAGAACTGCATTAGCAGGCCAGAGTTTTTTGACCTTGAAATTGTTATTTTATTGTGAGATATCAGCTTGAGCAAGGAGCAATATAAAATCCAGCATCACTGGCTGATATTCTTAAATTACCACAGTATGTCACCCACAAGATTTATGCTTTGGATTGTAAATACACACACAAAAAACATACAAATCTCCTGCTTTTGTTGTTTTACAAATGACAGGATAAAGGCTCCAAATCTACTACTGAGGCGTGCGTTTTACAGGTTTAAAAGCAAAAAACTTGTGCTTAAATGCAGAAGTGGTCTTGATCTTAATAATTTAAAATGTTCATACAAATGGAGAACCGGTGCGTAACCCAATTCTGAATATGAGTAACTTTCTTCTGCGCCAATACTGACACTTTTGTACCAATGTTGCCAATGCAAATTATGACCCATGATTTTGTATGAATGCTGAATTAGAGCCTAATGCAACAACAGACTCTCTAGACCTACAGATTTCCAGTACACATTCAGAGCAGCTAGCCTTGAACACTATCCTCCCCCAAACAAACGAGTCTGTCTAAATGACTGAGTATCTGCCTGAGTCTCTGAAGGCAGAGCTAAATCAGGAGTCGAATAGTGAAAGGATGTGTGTATGTGCGTGTATTTGAGACCGAATGCTTTCAGCCGGTGCTCACTGCAAGTAAAAGCGATTTTCCTTCAGACGGTGTGGGTAATAACAACAATCCAGAACTATCTGTACATGTGTAGCGTACCATTTTACCAAGTATATGTTTCTCTTTGCATAAGCTTGGGCGTGAAAGTAAGAGGTTGTGCCGCTGTAAGCACTTGCAGAACAAGGTCTCTGTATACTGTATTAGAGAAAAAAAATTCTTTCCTACACTATATGTTAGGAAAAGCCATTTTCACCAGAAATGGCAGTTGTTTGACAAATGAATGGTCTGCACTATTTCTAGCTTCACTTTGTTAAATTCTTTGATTAGCTGTCAAAAAGCAAGCATACAGAATGAGTCACCCATTGTTGATTATTTTCCTATACCAGAATATCTTATATAACATATACACTATCACAGCAATTTACAGAAATATACCAGGATTTTTTGTTCGTTTCAATTTCTTGTACCCTTCACATTTTATGTTGTCCACAAAACAAAATTCTTGTCATAATTTAATTTCTAACAGCTATAAACCTGTAAGAGCATCATTACTACATTGTAATGTATAGTCTAGGTGGAAGTGGGGGGTTAAGTGGTTAAGACATTGGACTCTGGATTCGAAGATCACAGGTTTAAATCCCATCAAGCTGCCAAGGGCCCTTAAGCAAGGCCCTTAACTCTAAACTGCTCAGTTGTAAGTTGCGCTTGATATAGGCACCTGCCAAATGCCATAAATGTAATTATATTCATCCTATTTTTTCAGTGCTGCTGTACTAGTTACAGTAATGCCTGTAAGCTCATGTATATAGAAGAGGACAGTTAGCATAATCAGATGTACTGTGAAGTTGTATAAGAGGCTTGTAAAGAATTGATGGCAGAGTAGCTGCATCATGTCTTAGTATTTAATCCACCTGACAGGAATCTGTGCTTCTCAGTGGTGAAAAGGTTTAAATCCCAGCAAAAGCAGTTGAGCAAGGACCTTACTCTTGAAAGGCCATTAAATGCCATACATAGAAATGAAAAACTAGCCGATGGGAATTGGTAAAGACATTAGGATATGAGCTCAATGACTGCACACACACAAAAAAAACCACTTGCTATCTAAGACCGCAATATCATATGGTTTTGTCAGATTATGCTTCTGACTAAATTACTTAGTTAGTAAGCTAGCTTGTATAAACTTCAATTAACAAATAAATACATTTAAAACATAATTTGAAAGATAACATTGCTAGCGATGCTCTGCTGAAAAAACTGGCTAGCTTTCAGACTTTTGCATTACCTGCAATATATAATTTTGAGACACTTGAGACTGTTAGCTATTGGGAATGTTTTATCTGAAACATAAATTTGAGCCAGTTGTCTATGGCCGCATCGATTTACAAGCCTGGTAACGGTTCAAAACGAAAAGAAAAATGATAAAAAAAATTAAAAAAACCAACAAAAATTGAAAATCAATTCACAGAACAATCAATGTACATTCCCCAGTTTGTACAAATATGTAAATATGTTTGTGTGTGTGTGTGTTTGTGTTTGTGTGTGAGTGAGAGTCAGAGAGAGAGAGAGAGAGAGAGAGAGAGAGAGAGAGAGAGAGAGAGAGAGAGAGAGAGAGAGAGAGGAAGAAGGAAATGGCACTACTGTATGAAACCCTGTCATAAAATACACCCAGGATACGAGTTATTTCCCCTTATCACTTATTTTAAAGCTGTCATAACAGTCATTCCTTCACCAGCTACTCTTTTGTCTCTCTCCTTTCAAAATAACAATCCGAACCAATGCAGCTTGTCATGTTACTAAGAAAGATGTACTTCCTGAAGCCCTGAAGACTTTCCCATAGAAATAAACTGTTTTGTCATATGTAACACTTAGTATCTGATGTGCTATGTTTAGGGACACACACACATATACACACAACATAATTTCAGCCCCATATGTTTGTGTAATATATATATATATATATATATATATACTGATGTTACTGATTACTGACAAAATGTTATTATTGAATTTTATATATATATATATAAAAAAAATTATATATATATATATATATATATATATATATATATATATATATATATATATATATATATATATATATATATATATATATATATAAAATTCAATAATAACATTTTGTCAGTAATCAGTAACATCAGTATTGCCATCACCAGCTATCTGAAGTGAGTCTTAAATATGGAGTACAAACTGTTTAATATTAATTATTAATAGTTATAATTATAATAGTTAATTATTTTTAGTCGTTATATTGAAAGTAAGGACGAAGACATTGCAGCAATTTCAGCTTTAAAGCTGCAGCACAAATCAATGAATCAGGTAACTTTACACGACTGTCATGCTGTCACTGTGAAATGTGCAAGAGCTTGTGTACAACCATGGTGACCTTTTAAACGAAGGCTGCACTCTATTTTTTAGAACAAGGAGCATGTGTGTGTGTGTAAAAGAGCGCACACGCGCGCGCACACACAAAGCTAGACAAGCATGCAGTATATAGGAAATATACAATAAACCTTATGAAGTTTACCACTAAATCTGCAATGCAGTGGATATTGCTGTTTTCATTAGCATGCGTGACACGACACCGAGCCATCCAGTGGGATTTACTTGAACAGGTTCAGACTCTTTACTGCTAACAGACAATATAAGCCCAAAGGCGGTACTGACTTCAACCTATATATCAGAAGGCT
Source organism: Silurus meridionalis (assembly GCF_014805685.1). Classification (NCBI taxonomy): domain Eukaryota; kingdom Metazoa; phylum Chordata; class Actinopteri; order Siluriformes; family Siluridae; genus Silurus; species Silurus meridionalis. The sequence goes on from NC_060908.1 coordinate 7,349,422, forward strand.
CATCAATAAACATGAGCAGTGATACACATCTCACCTTGCAGCTTTTTTTATAGGTGCAAACTAATTAAGATCCCCTGTACTGTAATGACTGTAGAATATATAGATTCAAATCCAGCAATATTATTTTCACAAATTTGCCTCTGTATTACCACTAATGTTAAATGAAGCCGGTGTGAATAAAGTGTAGATTTTCAGCTTTGATTAAAGAAGTTTGAAAAGAAATATTGCATCATCTGTTTAGGAATGATATTTTCTATTTAGTACCTCGATTTTACAGACTCTGAGCAATTTCCAGGCGTAAAATAATATTACAAATAAAGTATAAATGATGTAAAGTATAATTTGTAAGATTGTGCAGCAAATCCTTTTGTCGTCAGTGGGTATTACAATACTCTTTTTTGAGATGCTTGGGATGCCAGAGCATCTCTTGTTTGTGGGTCTTTGTGCTTTCAGTTTTTTTTGTCAGTAAGTGCTTAACTACGTTCAGGTCAATTGCCCATTTTTAACATTAATTTCTTTGCCATAAACATGAATAAATGAAATAAAATAAAATAAATATCTCTTGGGCTGCTTTTGTGGTCTGATTATGTCATTATTCATCTATACTGTGGAGCACCAACCTATCAGTTTGCACAATTTGGCTAAATCCTAGCAAAAAGTATAGTTCTATACACATCAGAATTTATCCTCAAGGTTTCTGTGGGTTTCACCAAGTCAAATGTGAGACATTTGAAGACCTTTTATAGACTGTTAAGTATGAAATTTAAGACATATATAATGACAAACACCCACACAAACACGTAGTCAACAACTGGCCATAACCAAGCCCTAAAGTCATTCTTTTCAAGACAAGTCTCACTACTAAACTCTACTAAACTCACTACTGAAAAAAAAAGTCGTACATTTCACGAAACTTTCAAGCCAGTAACAGAAATTGGCCGTTGCACGTTGTCTCATTTTGTAGTCGTAATATAGCGCATTACGTTTGGACTAGCGAAAGAAAAAACTAAAACACCAAGGAAACAACAACAACAACAACAAAGTTCTAGCGCTGCAGAAGCATTTCAACGAGCATTAGAGGTAGCGTTACATGGACACATTTCTTTAAGACATAGAACAGCAAATGTAAAACTTTAAGAAAATGCTGAAGGCTGAAACCCTGTATCCTGCGCCTTCTATCAGCATTTACATCATCAATAAACACCAGTGACTCAGTTCTACTGGCCCATGCCCATGCCATTACACTGCTTCCATGTTTGACAAAGAAATGTGGTATACTTTGAATCATGAGTCTTTCCCTTCCCTATTCTTCTCTCCTCATCATTCTAATGCAAGTAAATCTTCGAATTAAAGCTAAAAGTCTACTTCATCTTAATCGCGTAAGAGCTCCAAATATAAAAAAATATGTATAAAAAAAGAAAACTTAAGCTAAAAAACTGGTCATAAAATATAAAATAATATTTTGTAGAAATAGGTCTAAAAAAAGTGTCAAAACTGCCATTTTATAAATAATGTACTAGACACCAAAAATACAGTTTGTTTGTTATCCTGCTAGTGGACGGCAGTGTTTTGCTATAATAGGAACATTAGTATACTGCCATGGTGTTTACCTTTCCACTGAAGCTCTTGCGGTTGTCAGACAGAGTCTCGGGGGCCATGAAAGCCGGCGTCCCTGCTGTGCTGGAGAGCATGGCATCGTTACCCTCGAACTGGTTACTAACACCGAAATCAGCGATCTTCACGTGGCCGTCATCTCCAAGCAACAGATTTGACGGCTTGATATCCCGGTGGACGATCTTCTGATAGTGCACTGAGGGTGAAGGAGGAAAACCAGAGACAACAGACACTTATTATAGTATATTGTTTGTAATGCAATAGAGATGCAATTAGATAAAGAAACATTTGATATTGTCACAAATTAATGCTGCAAATTGTTGCATAAATGCAAAAAGGCAGGTTTTGTAGCGAGGGCATGTTTTGTGATTCTGAGGGTCATTAGAAAGATCAATTGGGGTCAACAGGAGCATTCTGTAGAGCTGATTGGGTGAGTAATGAAGTCCTCTTTAAAGTGCGCAACTGAAAATAAGCTGATGGCAGATCGATCGAGTGTCCTTCAGCAAAAGGTCACTAGTGATGGTCGCTGATTTGTTTAAACATTAATACATCGAGCAGAAACATCTGGCTTGTATTTTATATACTAGTAAAGTCATGTAATTGCTGATGTGTTGAATCTTTCTGTGAGAGACATTTTATTTAGCACTCTAAAAGGAGTCTCCAGTATATATCAATATTCATACAAGCTTTCTTCCTTTCCTGGCTTCACATTAATTGCTGTACATGTTACATAAACATATAACTGAAACCATTTTTCACAGGTCTTTTACAAATATGGCATTAGCAGCACTTAGAACAACCTAATGATTCTGATGACACACTACTAACACCTTCACACCCACAACTGAAAATAACTAGAGCTTTACAATGGAAAACAGGAGGATTACGAGGGAAAATAACAATGGCAATTAAAAACAGAATAAATACTGCCCAGTGAAGCCATTTCTTTATCAGCTTCAAACAAAAGCTTCTGAGTGGAACATGTATTATGAAAGAATATAGAATAAAAAAAACAACAACAACAAACAAATAGAATAACGGAATCCTATTGCGCAGATAACCGACCACGGTTAAGCCAAAGAAAACGCACAGCGCTATCCGTTCGCTCTACGTTCTCTTTATTCCCTGGGGTGTGTCACACAGAGCTAATGGAAACAGATAGACCGTATCGCATCGTTTTTTTGGGCTTCATTAAAGGCGGATCCCTCCAACACACTCACGCTGCTGCCCTAAAAAGCAGTCATGAGAAATCGCACGTGGAGAGCTGGGGCGTGAGAGAAGATCAAGTCATGAAACAGATCTCAATCTCTTACATCAATAGAAATTTGAAACGAGTTTCCGGTATTTATGAGCAGCAGGAGGCTTGTATCAGTCTACCACGTGCACGTGTGGGACATGAATGCACATTTTTAAACACAGTACAGACGAAGAGAGCTGGGCTTTGAATAGCAGCTCCATGCAGATAGCAGGCAGGAGCAGCTGATCTCGGAGCCGAGAGTAATGAGAGCATTGTGCAATCCAAGCCAGGAGAAGCATAAACCTCCCACAGAGAGGGAAGATGGGAAAAGTCAAGTAATAGAGTCAAACAGGCAGCCTGTAGCCATCTCCGAGTTTTAAGGTTATCATAATGCACACATGCTGAGAAACACAATAATGATGCAATGCAGCTCCTGCATACTGGATTAAGCCTACAGCAACTCAGGTCTAGTTTCTATCAAGTTCTAAGCACATCACAGGAACGTCATTTCAATCGAATTTTACCAAAAACCCATCTTGGCTGGAAATGACTTCCAATGGTGAAACTAGACTTGTAGAGGCAGCTATATTTTTTTTCAGTTTAGATTTTCATAGAATCAAGGGAACACATGAACTGGCTCTAAGGTTAGACCATTTTACAAACTTCAGAAACACCCCAATCTACTCCTGGCCAATCAGAATCTTTAAATTTTACTACTTCAATTTCAAGAATCTTCTGACCCACTAACAATGTATTCAAGGCAAAACAAATCTCATTTAAATCTGATTGGAAGCAGATACGTGACTTGCCGGAATAAATATCCAGTATTGTGTAACTAAAAGTAAACGGAAAACTGAGGGCCTGGTTGCACCATTTATAAACATTCTGCCTCAATTCTTTTTCTGTTGGCTTGCAGGTGTTACAGTTTCACAAATCTAAAGCCTGAAGCGTCTTCTAACATGGAGAGGTTTAAATGTTTTTTTCATTTTAGAGCCTGCTGATGTTTTACGACTCAAATCAAAACAGCAATAAAAACTACTGACAAGCCTCTGACATCCACCTCTCCATCTGACCCACTTGATTGAAACTAAATATGTGTCTTAACTTCATGTTTGAAGCTGTGGATAATTTAATTGCCAGACAAAAAGGCTGTAATGTAATGAAGAAACTAGCCTAATTATATGACAATGCAGATTCTTTCAATCATTTAACTTGTACAGTTGATCTTATAGTTATATGCAGGATACAACTTGCATTGAAATGAAAAGTTGATAAAATTAAACATCTTGAATCTTGAATCCTTAACACCAGCGTCAGCCGCTAGACACTGCCTGGTTAGCGGCTAACGCTAGCGCTATTGATTCTTTAGCGTTTTCATGCATGCGCAAAACTAATTTAATTTTCGGAACAGATTGAGTAGCCACAGAAGTTTCAAAATAAAAAAAAAATAATACAAAAATGCAATGAAATTGCAAGGTGGAGACTAAAACTTAGATTCTTAGGAAATTTAGATTGTATCTATGTTCCGCATGTAAAAAGGATTGCATTTGGTACACGTGTGTACCGAACCGAAGCCCTGTACCGAAAAATTTCGGGAGGAATACGTGTTCCATTACACCGCTAGTGTAACTGTTGACTAAGAGTCTGCACTTGGTTTTCTAAATATAAAATTCACTAGTGATTTGTCTCATCTGTTAATTTGCTATAATAAATGAATCCAACTGGGTCAATCAGTTACACATGTAGTATTAAACAAGTATTAAACTACATTGTCAAAATCCAATGCCTAATATCCAAGTATTGATTCTTATTACACTTTAAACTGCCTTGCTTTTCAATGCATGTCACCAAGCACAAGCAAAAAAAAAAAAAAAAAAAAAAAAAAAAAAAGGATTTACATCAAAAATTATAATTCAATGCAATCTAAATGTAAGTTTTATTTCAGCTTTTTTTGAGACAATTCCAATTTGCTCATTAGTGAGTTAAATGAAGAACTGCTGCCTCTAACAGATTAGAGCTCTCTGGGAGATCAAACTAATCTGAACTCAAAGAAAAGCCATTTAGCATTTGTCATATGGACCTAAAAGAGAGAGATCACACTGCCTCAAATATGTCAGTAAGATCATGCCTGTGGATTCTCTGCCTGTGACTGTTCCCAAACAAGAGAAGAAAATGACTTCTAGATGCAACATCAGCGACAAACAGCTATAACTGGTGGAGAAGAGATTTATATGGACCTCAAACTAAAAGGTCAGATTAGATCTTTTTCTTATTATTAAATAACCTCTTTCCCTATTAGCTAAATGGACACCTTGATGTACCATGACACCGAAGCAACAAGAAGCATGGAAAATCGTCTCGAGTTACAATTCCCAGAAGATGGGAACCTTTACATAATGGATGACTAAAAGTGTCCATGGAACAGCGAAGAAAGGCCGGGAGCCACCTTGAGAACGAGTCTATCCTAACCCTTTTTAAAATCTAAATCTAACGATTTTTCATCCAAACAAGCCAAGAAAGATGCCTACATAAAAATTATATAAATGTTATATAATTATATATAAAATATATTAATACAAATGCATATAAATATATTCTTACTAAGGAGGGAGTTGCATTTCGAACATTTCATATTAACACTTTGCATTCAGTTTTAAGATTATTATTATTAAACAGAAGTGTGCGGCGTAAACACAAACGCAATCCAAGAAGAAACGAAAATGATGCTCCTCTTACAGCAAAACTGCTCTCAGAGCTCCTTTTTTACTACAGACGGATCTGTGTACTGTGTAAGGTTTTTGATTAGACTGTCTCTCACAGAAATTCCCAGATGGTAACTCACAGTACTCGATGCCCAGGACAATATCTCTGAAGTAGAGACGTGCTTGCTCCTCATTTAAAGGGTTCTCTGTAGGCACCTCCATCACTGGGCTGAAAAAACAGTAAAAGATAAAGAGAGAACGGCATGAAGGAGGGTTCAAAAGGGTTCTAAAGGCTGAAGAGTCTCTAAGAGGCGTTTTTAATTTTATAAAACACTAAAAAGCCTCTCACTTAACTCCATTTTGCAGGTGGGGCTAATTTCAGGGCCAGAAACAGTGTGTAATAAAGAAACTAGCATGATTATATGACAATGCAGATTCTTTTAATCATTTTCATTTTTACAGTTTTAAAATGTATGAAGAGCTTATGAATTACAATCTGCACATTGGAAACACTGAAATCTATGCTCTAGTGTGCATAGCACATATAATTTGTTTTGTCTTAGTACTAAAAATTCATCCCTTAGAAACAGTACTTCTTTTGTCCTTCATTGTCAAATAATATTTCTTTAACAAGGACATGACAGTGGAAAAATACGTCATTATATGTAACTCAATGTGGACCTAAAATAAATATACAAAAAACCAAAAAGGCTCCAAAATTTCCAACAAATTTTCCACTTTTTATCTGAATTACAAAAAATCAAACAAAGAAAAAAAAAAAAAAAGGGACTCAAATCTCTCCTCACATGCATTACCATCTCCTTCCTATCCTACCGCCTCGTGCTGCCAAAAGGCCAAAATAATTTCGCTAACTGTGGTGGTAATGGACCATTTTGTAATTATGTAAAGCAAAAAAAATAAAAAAATCTTGGCCTTTTTGTGGAAAAGTGATGGACAAAACCGAGCAGGATCGAATAATAAACTCTCTCTTTGCGGCATAGTGGAGCTGATTAGGCAGGTAAATTTGGCTTTCAATTACAACAAAATGTCATATTTGAAAAAAGAATAGACTCCTACAGCAAACTGGAATAATGCTTGCCCTTTAAAGCTGAAACTTGGACAAAAGTGCAGTTATATTTCCCATATGGCAAAACAGGAACGGCATTAAAATGCTTCAAAAGGTTTAAGATTCCTGTACTGTACTTAATGGTAGTTTATATTGTTCTATGACACAAGCCCTTCATTACGACTGACACAAACATACATTAATATTTATTTATTTATTTATTTCAACAGGCATCAGTTTGTCAGGTTAAGTCCAATTTAATGTCGTACGGTTTTGTTAAAATAAGTTTTGACGCTTTCTGGATTGACAGACATTGTTATTACAATTTGCTTTTCTACATTAGGTTAATGTGTAGAACTCCTCGTTGAGTCAAACTCATTCTAAACAAAGCAGAAAGAAAAGGTACATAATGCCTGGTAGTTACTTAAGGCATTGAACCTCTTAAATTTTTAAAACCTCTGGCATGAAGGAGTTGGTGTTGGATCTACGATGATCTCAAATGTTGAACTATTTTATGAGTTGCTCAGTAGCTCCTGGTTCCACATCATCAACTGACTGTAGACAGGACATTACTCATAATCACACACTCTGGTGCTCATGGTATTTCTCTCTCCGGGGTTTCGTACTGTTTTAAGATTTATAATCACACTCTTGATATCCCCTTTTGAGTCTGGTTCCTCTCAAGGTTTCTTCCTTTTACCATCTAAGGGTGTTTTTTCTCAACCAAGTCGCCCCAGACTCGCTCATTAGGAATAAATACACATCATTCGATTTAATTCTTAAGTTCTTTAAAGATGCTTTGAGACAATGTCCATTGTAAAAAGCACTATACAAATAAACTTCAACTTCAACTTTTGAACTTCAACGATGATCAAAAGTACATAAACAGGGTATTGATTTCTGAACATTGGCAGATTTGACCATTTTCTGTAGTGTCCCTAATTAAATATAAAAAATATAACAAAATTACTGACTTTATATCTGTCTACATTTCACCAAGTCAAACATGCAGCACCGTAGCTTGCAATAAATCAATTAAGATGAGAGCATCAGCACCAATTTTTACGTTGAAATGAAGGAGGCGGGACTTTGAGGTGTATAAGTTAATATTATAGCGTTTAAAACACCTACAGAACTGTTAATCACTCCAGACTCATGCATTGAAAATATGTAAAAGGTTGGCAATGCCAATAAGCATCAAATAAAAAGAAAGAAGTGCCTCATAAATGTCTTTAGATTATATTTAGAAATACGCCAAAGACGGCAATGAAATGAAGTGATAAAAAGAGAAAATAGCCAAGACTTATTACAGGAGAAAAGGAGGTACAGATTACTCACCCTTTCGGCATTAGCTCAAACACTGGAGAGAGAGAGAGAGAGAGAGAGAGAGAGAGAGAGAGAGAGAGAGAGAGAGAGAGAGAGAGAGAGAGAGAGAGAGAATTAGCTTAACCATTTTTTCCCCCCAAAGAAATCTCCAATCCTATTCAAAACCAGTAGTTTGCTGGTTTGTTCAATGTTTGTAATTACAAGAGTGATATATAGAGACTGGATGGTGATTTATGATTTATGATTATGTCCTAGCGACTAAAGACATTAGATCTTAAAAGCCACCTTTAACCCGTAAACAAGACTTTCAAACATCTACTGCTCAGCTTGTATTGTGTTTTGCTTATTAGTTTCTCTGGTTAACCAATAAACATAAAAAGTACTTACAAAGAAAGAATAAATGATGACAGAACATATATAGTAGTATAATCAACTGCCTCAGCAGGGTTCATTCCTAGCAATTTGCTAGCAAATATACAAATGTGTTAATTAGCTATAAACTGCGATTCCCTCACCAGCAAGTCATGTTGCCAAGAAACCAGGATGTGCAAAAGTCAAAATCATGAGCTGTTACATAACACTGGCACTGGAGACTCATTACATCAATGTTGAATTTTCTTCACCATATCAATGCTATTGAAGTTCATGCTATTTTAAACCTACTACCACATTTAGATAATGCAGTGTCTATAGTACAAGTCCCTGATATAATTAGTTAATATATTAATAACAGCATAAAAAGCGAGCAGTGTGATATTATCCTATGCTTTGCCTTACTGTCAGATCTACAGTGAGAATGTTACAGAAAAAGAATCAACATCGTATGACCAATCAGTATTAGGAATATGTATATAATCTGTGGTATAAGTGTTATAGTTTAGTTTTTATTAGCGGTGTAAAAGAATCATGAATGTTCACTACAAAACAAGACAGCTGCACAGCGTCAGCAGCTAATCACATCCCTTATTATTAGTGACATCACCAGCCTATGGACTCCATCATTCTATATTGTCTGCAGTGTTTTACAAAGTTATTAGATTACAGATATCTCTGTTATATGAGTTACGCATGGCTCATGGCTCTGCTGTAACTCAAGCCTAAATACTATCAGTCAGGAAACAATAAATGTCAGAAACCGATGTTAAAAAGTGACGTTTAAACCTAATTTCGGCACCCATAAGCTATATAACAACTCAGTGACATTTTTATATAGTTTAAATGCCTGTGAGTTGTGGGGAACTTAAGTCATGTGAATGATAACAGCATTATAGCTGAAGAACATCATTCGTACCCATGTGCAGATTGTCCTCGGCTGGGTCATCCAGAACCTGAAAAAGAAATGGTATTTGGATCAGAAACTCCCAGAAGGCCTGCTGTTCTCCACTGGTGTTCATATCAATGTCGAAGAGACACTCAGTATGACCTAGAACTCGACAAACTAGATTACATTTACAAGAAAGACATGAGTAAAAAGAAGACATATAAAAACAAGGCATGTCCCAAAAGTAAGTATTTTTTCAAATCTCTTCCAATTTGTATTCCATCTCTTTTTTTTTTTTACACACCTTATGCAGAAAGGTGAATAAAATGTATAGAGGAATAGTACAGTGCATCTGTGACAATTTACAGTGCAACAAGTGACAGCCTCGTTCCAAAATGGATTCAATTTGTTATTATCCTCAAAATTCCACACACAATTCCCTATAATGACAACGTGAAAGATGTTTGTTTGAAATCGTTGCAAATTTAAAAAAATAATAATAAAAAAAAAAAATCACGTGTACATAAGTACTCACAGTCTTCGCCATGAAACAAAAAATATCTTAGGTGTATCCTGTTTCCACTTATCATCCTTGAGATGTTTCTACGTCTTGATTGGAGTCCACCTGTGGTAAATTTTGTTGATTGGACATGATTTGGAAAGGCACAAACCTGTCTATAGAAGGTCCTACAGTTAACAGTGCATGTCAGAGCACAAACCAAGCCATAAAGTTCAAGGAATTGTCTGTAGACCAGAAGGGTAGAGATACATTTCTGCAGCATTGAAGGTGACAATGAACTAGTAAAAGGCACATGACAGCCCACCTGGAGCTTGGAAAAAGACACCTTAAGGTCTCTCAGACCATGAAAAACAAATATCGAACTCTTTGGCCTGAATGCCAAGCGTCATGTCTGGAGAAAACCAGTCAATGCTCATCACCTAGCCAATACCCTTCCTACAGTGAAGCATGGTGGTGGCAGCATCATGCTGTGGGAATATTTTTCAGTGGCAGAAACTGAGACACTTGTCAGGTTTGAGGGAAAGATGAATGCAGCAATGTACTGAGACATCCTTGATGAAATCCTGCTCCAGAGTGCTCTGGACCTCAGACTGGGGCGACGGTTCATCTTCCGAAAGGACAATAGCCGTAAGCACACAGCCAAGTTAACAAAGAAGTAGCTCCAGGACAACTCTGTAAATCTTCTTGAGTGGTTTAGCCAGTGCCCAGACTTGAACATCTCTGGAGAGATCTGAAAATGGCTGTGCACCGACGCTACCCATCCAATCTGATGGAGCTTGAGAGGTTCTGCAAAGAAGAATGGGGAGAACCTGCCCAAGAATAGGTGTGCCAAGCTTGTAGCATCACACTCAAAAAGAATTAAGGCTGAGCAATGGCTGTGAATACTTATGTACGTGTGATTTTTTTTTTTTATGTACGTGGAGAGAACTCACTTCTACAGTTTTCCATTCCACTCTCAAAACTCAATTTATGCACTGACCTCTATTCATTCTCATAAAACCAAAAGGTCACAAAGATGCATCTTCTTCAGTTCTCTCAGCACTTTACCCTCAGGCACTGATCGTTGCCTTTTTATGACAATCACTGCTGCCCAAAATGTTTCGTTTTAATACTTTGACTTACCTCCACCAGTTTGACTATGTTCACATGATCTAGCTTTTTTAGGATGGCGATCTCCTGGTAAACTCTTTCGAGAGGCCCAAGCACTTTTGGCTGCTCTCCTATAGCTGCTTTAGGGCCTCGAGGAGGAGGACGACCTGCCCACAGAGCACCAGCATAATTAACCAAAACTTAGTTTGACACCAATTTGTAGCATACAATGAGTTGTGTATAAGTGAATTATATATATATTACTATTTATACTCAGATGAAAATTGACATTTACCCAATTTAGCCATTTAATCGTCACACGGCTACAAATCAGAGAGTCTGACTGGTTACACATACAGTAGCAATTTATGATATAATCTCATAAATTAGTTAATTACTAAACAATGTCTGTTGAAGATGCACTGTTTAATAATTACAATGGTTTATGTATTTCAAATACGTTCGACGATTAGTCAGCCCTGCTGTAAGTAAATATTATACTGTAGATCAGAGATGCTCAAACTAGAGCCTGCGGGCCAAAGTTGGAATGTGGTGACCCTGTGATTTGTTATATATTAGAAAGGTAAAGAAAAGGGGAAAAAATGCCATTGGGAAAAACTTTTGAAAAAAAAAAAAAAGGGCCAGCTTCATGACTCTCATTAGAAATCAGTGAATAGCTCTGGAAATAGGTACTGAACTTATTGTACAATAAATTGGATTGTTTCTCATTGTACTATAGGTTTCAGTTAACCAGAACTTTGAAAGCAGTTAAGTGTTTTAATTTAATGATTAATTTATTTCTTTTTAAAGCCCCACAGTTCAGCAAGCATTTTAGAATAATCTTCGCAAGGGACAATACTATAGAAATAAAACTTGTATATATATTTTAGAGTAGTTGTGCAACTTGTGTGTCAGTACAAATTTACTGTCCTTTAGGTGTCCAGCATGTGTGGTGACCCCCTGGTGAGGAGAACCAAGAAACTGTGTCTTGCCTACAGTCAAGCATGGTGGTGGTACCATCATGGTCTGGGGCTGCATGAGTGAGGCTGGTACTGGGGAGCTGCGGTTCATTGGGGGAAACATGGATTTCAACATGTACTGTGACATTCTGAAGCAGAACATAATGCACACTCTTCAAAAACTGGGCCAAATGGCAGTTTCAAACAATAAAAACGACTTCAAACACACCGCTAAGATGACAACTGCCTTGCTGAGGAAGCTGAAGGTAAAAGTGATGGAGTGGCCAAGTAGGTTTCCAGACCCGAACCCTATTGAGCACCTATGTGTCCTCAAGCAGAAGGTGGAGAAGCGCAATGTGTCTAACATCCAGCAACTCCATGATGTCTTTATGAGTGGAAGAGTCAAGTCAAGTCAAGTTTATTTCTATAGCACAGCAACAACCATGCCCAGGAGGATTTAAGCAGTGCTGGATAACGATGGTGCTACACACAATATTCACACTTTGGACACAGTTTTGAGGACACAGGTTACTCACTGTTGTTACCAGTTCTTTTGACAATAATGGCTGTACATTGATTTGGTTTCAGAGGACAGTAAATGCGTACTGCTATACAAGCTGCACATTGACTACTCTAAAATATATCCAAGTTTTATTTCTATAGTGTTGTCCCTTAGAAAAGATACTAAAATGGTTGCTAAAATGTGAGGGGTGTACTCACTTTTGTGGGATACTATAAATGAGTGTAACAATGAAAACTTTAGTTTTAATATAGATTTTAGCCATTATTAAGAAACGGTTTGTGCACCTCTGGAATAAATTGTAATGCAAAAAATAATTTTAAAAACCTACGTGGAAATCCACACTGCTTCATCAGCTTCTTCTTAGATACCACTTTCATTGCCTGGAGAAAAGAACAGAGACAAGAAGAGCAAATGAGATGAAGAACAAAGCGAGAGAGAGAGAGAGAGAGAGAGAGAGAGAGAGAGAGAGAGAGAGAGAGAGGCAGATGAATAACAGACATGTACAAAGAATAGTAAACTGTAGTATGCCTTAAATATTCTCCATTTCAGGACTTACTTTCCTTTCCTTCCTTTTCTTACCCCTGGAGATGAACAAATCCACCAATCGCCACAATTTATGAAAACGGCACCCTGTGACTTTCAAGTGGATGACAATCAAACCAACTTCCTTGAATCTCCATATTACTCAAACAAAAAAGCGTTTATATTCTGTACTCAGGCCAATCCCCCCTCATCCAAATCCAGGCTTAATGGAGCACTCTAGGTTCGCAGTGGATCCGGCTAAGTGATTGGAAGTGATTATGAAAATCCATGAGCAAAAAATGAGAATTCACCAATGAATAATTAAGCGTAGTTTCAGAAAAGTAATCAGAACTTCAAGGTTGTGTTTCCAAGCAGTAGGAGAGAGGGGTAAAAAAATTTACCAGTGAAAAAAACTCCAAAGATTACATAAATGTTGAACAACTCACTTTAGTTTTAGCAACTACAGTCAGGGTTTATACAGCTGCTGTGAAGTGCAAGGTGAATAATTTCAAGGTGGACTTCATCTTTCAGACATTTACATTTAAGTTCTATATATGGCACAATGATGTTGGTTTAAATTGTAGAGGTTCGAGAAAAGTCAGCAGTTAGTATGAGAATTTCTATATTTGAACACCACTGGAGCTGCTATGAGATTCCAAACACAATATGACCAACTGTGAGACAAAATCTGGGATCTGCCTTGTAGTAATTTGGAATATCAATTTGCAAGCCAATTACATTATTTACACAGGATTACATCAGTACACACCAGTACACACTAGTTGTTTTCCCTTTTTTAATGACGACTGATTAATGATCATCAAATCAGTCCAAAACCTTTTTAACAAACACGATTAGGTCCTGATTCTTAACCTATTTAAACAAAACAAGAAACATGGGTAACTCTTTGCTAGTGACCATTTTGCAGCCATCATTATTTTTTAGGTTATATTTGTTTGTTTACTTATTCCCAACAGTTGTAAGGCACACATAATATTTGCAGTCATAACATATGACATGGGATATAAACTGCTGGGAAGATAAAAAATTTATTGTATGGTGTTTTCATGTTTCCTGTGCACATGACCAACTCTTAAATCTTAAATCTTCAATCTAATTTTTACATTCTAGGCAATTAAATTTGAACTGATATCTGGGTGATAATACTGGCAAGTATATTGACTTTCAGTAGTTATTGAAGACTTTATTGAATCTTTGTGCCAAGTGCTAAATGTGGCTCTATCAAAATAACTGGCACTGCAGCACCAGTGGGTGTAGAGTACACAGGAAAAACCTAACTAGACGCAAAATTTGGAAAATATAAAGTGTGTTTCCTTTCTACCAAGAGTTAGACTAATTATAACTAAATATATTCAAAATGAAGCAAATGTTTTCAAATTTTCATACATTTCTAGAAATCCTGTAAAGTAATACACAGATGATTAAAGAACATTTTTATTACATAAGGAGGGGAGGAACGTTATCTGTATTTAGTTACAGTATAATAAAAAAATACAATTATATAAATGTATATATATATATATATATATATATATATATATATATATATATATATATATATATATATATATATATATATATATATATATATAAAGTGAAATGACACAGGGAATAAGTATTAAACACATGAAGATAACAAGGTGCAAAATGGCATAGAAAGCCAGATCACCACCTGAAATCTGTCAGTATTAAGAAAGAAACCCTGCCCCCCTATCAGTATTAATTGATATCAGCTGCTTTAGTCCTAATTGATGGCCTATAAAGGCTTCTCATTACCCAGGAGGCACACAGGAAAGACTTCATGATGGGTAAAAGCAAAGAACTCTCTCAAGATCTTCGTAATCTTATCGTTAAAAAGCATTTTGATGGGAATGGTTATAGGCGCATTTCCAGAATGCTGAATGTTCCTGTGAGCACTGTGGGGGCTATTATCCGGAAATAGAAAGAGCATTAGTTCACCATAAACCGGCCACGATTAGGTGCTCCACGTAAGATCCCTGTCAGAGGAGTCCAAAGAAAAATCAGGAGAGTTTGCCAAGAGCCAAGAACCACTTAGGCAGAACTTCAGGAAGACCTCGCATCAGCAGGTACTGTTGTTTCAAAGAAAACTATAAGCAATGCACTGAACTGCCATGGCATCCATGCACGCTCACCACGCAAGACTCCAGTGCTGAACAAAAAGCATGTTGAGGCTCGGTTAAAGTTTGCGAAAGAGCATTCGGAGAAGCCTGTGGATTATTGGGAGACTATAGTATGGTCAGATGAAAGCAAAATTGAACTTTTTGTCAGTCATTCTACACACCATGTTTGGAGACGAAATGACACTGCCCACCACCCCAAGAACACCATATCAACAGTTAAGTTTGGGGTGGAAGCATCATGGTTTGGGGTGTACAAATTCAGGATACGAATCATTCGAAACGCGCAGCCTACATTTTTAGGGGACATTGGTTCTTCCGTCACGCAACCTGCACGCTTGCACGGCTCCTAAAGTTTAGTTAGCGTCTTGAATTCATTGTGATAGCACCGTCTTAGCGCTGTTTATCACTGTGTCTTTGTTTCATTGATACTACAGCACAGTAGTTATTACTGAACAGTATTGTATACGTATATATTTATTTTATGGTAGTGGAGATTCTCCTTCCTAACAATAATTCTCCTGCTCCGAACAACATCATCATGCCAGCATAAGCTATTCTCAAAGGTAAAGTACCAAGTTAGGATACTGTTTTCCTCTTTTAGATGTTAAGGCACCATTATTAAGTGCTAAATACTAAATAATATTAGTCCATATTGGTAGTATGTTTATTTTTATATGAATATTTGGGTTCGTTCGGAACACATTACCTCACTTTCCATTATTCCTTTATATATATATATATATAAGCCTAACCTAAAGCAGCCTAAGGGGAGATGGGACATGTCTCCCTCTAGGACAAGTCCCCTCTCCCCTTGACTGCTCAGCTGTACACTTCGATCATTCACTTTCAGTAAACTTACCTGAGATCTGACATAGCTGTAACAGATCACTAGTACAATCAAGCGCATAGAACTACAGCAACCCTGTATATGTCGTGTGCACAAAGCTGTAAACATCAGTTCCACACATTTCAACAATGTCTAATTAGCATCTCATTGAAATGAAACAAGCTGATTAAAGAATAACTGCACCTGTGTCTATTCTCCTGTGGTAGAAAGAAGAAGTAGTGCACCGTGTGCACAGGGAACACAACTCGTACAATGACGGCCGCTTTGGAACACATCTCTGTTCATTACCGAGCAATTTGTGGCACCTGTGCGAGAGATTAGGGTTGTCTAATGAATGAATAGGGGGACATTTCAAACACCATGCAGCAAGTCGCTTTGAATTAGAAATAGTTACTTTTAAATAGATGAAAAAACACTCTGCTTTGTTCGTTCATTTCCAATTATGCAGTGCATGAATAGAATAACAACAGAACAGCTTTGAGTCATGTGACTACAGTATGTATGACGGTTTCTAAACAACAGGTTGGATTGGATCTACATTGGAGTAGGTGTGAGATTGCCTCAGATATAGCAAGCCCACCACCTTTGTCTGCATCCTACAAGTATACAGTAGATGGAGTATACAGTTCTCTTCCATTAGAAACCACTAGCTGCTGCTGATGGCGCCACATGAATAGCATTCAATTCCATAAATTCTACATAGTAAAACCCTGGACTCATCTCTCTTGCTCTTGTTTACACTCTCCCCTGATTGGCTTATACATATCTCCTGACCAGCATGCACTTGGTCTACTTT
Source organism: Silurus meridionalis (assembly GCF_014805685.1). Taxonomy (NCBI): domain Eukaryota; kingdom Metazoa; phylum Chordata; class Actinopteri; order Siluriformes; family Siluridae; genus Silurus; species Silurus meridionalis. The sequence goes on from NC_060908.1 coordinate 7,366,046, forward strand.
TGTGGCAAAGGTTTGTTTATATTTGGTATATAACATGGAACTATTTGTGGATTACTATGAAAGATCTCCAAGGGCAAATCATAGTATCTCATTATTTCTTCTCTGCTGACTCAATATCCATAAGGCTACATAATACATTATGTAACCATAATATTATGGGAAAAAATGGAGAAATGGCACAAACAGAGGGACTTAGAGGAGTCATTGCCTCAATTTCATAACCTTGATTGAGTCACAAGGTCAGGTGATGTTACACAACTTAGTACTTGAGCACTTGAATAAACAAACCAAAAAAAAGGCTTCATTTAGAATTCATATGGAAATTTTAAGACAATTACAGCTACAAACTGACAGCGATTTCAAATAAATGCCATAATCACAAGCAGCATTCATTGCGATTTATCTCAATATAGTCACAATTTATGTGAAATGAAGCAAGATTTAATTAGTTTTATTTGTATAATAATAAAAGTACAGCTAGACAATTTTGCTCCAATGGCTTAATTTAAATATTTACAAAAAAATCCTTCCAAAAGGCATAGATTATGCATACTGCTGTTTGTTAGCTTTTGAGTTTCCGTACTAAAGCTTGCATTACAAAGTGTTCTTCAATCAAACGCTGGTGAAATAAAAAACCTTTTCTATTTATCCTCTGTCTGTGGAAGGGTTTGTGCTATCATGACAGTTAAATAAGCGGTTCCCCCTTTCCTTTAGTTGTATGTTCTGACTGTGTGCATTTCGCAGAAGAGAATACCCTACCAACTTTGATTAGCTGTCAAGTCATTACGAGTGCATTATACCCTCGGAGGAAAAAATAGCGTCTCGTAATTACTACCTCCGTAGCTCTGTACTTGGTGATTTCAAAAGACAGGCAGTGCATAGAGCGAATCTGCTTAGCAATGGTGCATGAAAATGAATGAATAGCTTGCTAAATTTGGTATAGTAGAGTCAGCTGGTGGTGCGTCGAGGGTCCTTGGGAAAATCTGGTGGGTTCCTTTACTTGCACTGTGTTCCAGCGCTTCTAGCTGTAACATAAATTGGTGTTAGCTAGCATCCGTTCTACCTTGTTTTTGCTGCTGCACTGAACCCTCCACTGTGCAATAGCTTTCCACGCATCGCTGTTTTATTGTACTCTATAAATATATTGTCTCTCTCATGCTCTTGTGTATGTGAATTCTATGGAATCTCACGCTGCACCATGGCTCTGAAGAAAAAAACTAATAATTCGTTGTTAAGATTAAATGACATTAGAAAGTGTGAAATTATTATAAGTACATTTAGAACAGATTTAAAAAAAGTGTGACAATCCTGCGATTAATCGCGATTAAATATTTTAATTCATTGACAGCCTTAGTTTTACCCCTTAAAGGTCGGATGCAGACCCTGGGGATGTTTTAACGTTGTTAAAAAAATATCCTCACTCCCATAAATCAATATATTGATTTATCTTGTTTCAGAAAGGCTGTATGTGAAGAAGTGCCAGTGGCCATGAATACTGATGCATTATCACGCCTGGGAAGACAATAACTCCTTTTGATCGACACCATTTTTCCAAAATGAATCTCCGAGTTAATGCTTAACAATAATGTTAGTGGTGATGGTAGTGATTCTGGTTGTGGTCAATTATAACATGTGGGTGTAAAATCTCCCACCGGTGTTTAACTCAGTTGAGATCTCATGGCCATGAAAGCCAAAGTGTATCATTTACATGATTTTACATGATAATCTACATGATTTTACATAATAATTTGCCCACTCCCTCTTGGATAGTAATATGTTGCAATTGAATAGAGGCAATTTCTACATTTATGTGCAGTGACTTTCTCTCCAAGTGGACAAAATGAGGTAATTTGTGGAAGCAAAAAGTCCCCCCACCTTAATTTCAATTCAAAGGGTAAAGGGGCTTTTCACTTGTCTCATGTACATTACAGGACAGTCAAATTCTTCCTTTGCATATACCAGCGATCAGGGTCAGCCATGATACAGCAGGGTCAGCCATGCAACACTGCCCCTGAAGCACAGAGGGCTAAAAGCCTTGCTCAACAGCCCAAGAGTGGCAGCTTGGCGATACTGGGGCATGACCCCCCCAACTTTCTGTTTAGTAACTCAAAACCATAACCACGAGCTACCACTTTCCCAACTTAGTTTACTTTTGTTTCTATACTGTAGCACAATGTCCAAAAGCAGCATCACATAGTTAAATAGACTGCAAATATAAAGTTTAACTTGATAAATTAGTCCCTATAAGTTTAGCCCTAATAAACAAGCCAGTGATGACAGTGCCAAGAAAAAACTCCCTAAAATTGTATGAGGAAGAACCCCTAAGAGGAACCCGAATCAAAAAGGAACCTCATCCTCCTCTGGCTAAACTAGACAGTATTGAAAAGAACAGAGGTCATCATTATAAGTTACCTTATCACATCAGTGAATTAAAGTTGATTTTGCAATATAACTTAAGTCATGTATCTGTCACCCATTTGTAGCTTGGCAACGACGGGTTAAACTGTTTAACATTTAAGATGTTGCACAGTTGCGTTGCAGTCAGCTTTAGTGACAAAAGGTTTACACAGTATTTACATCAAATTAAATAGGTTCCCTGGTGGTCTAGTGGTTAGGATGCGGCGCTCTCACCGCTGCGGCCCGGGTTTTACATCAAATTAAATATTACATTTACACAGACTTTCTAAATAAACTATTTATACAATATGAATATATATACTCTTACGTCATTTGGCAGACGCGCTTATCCAGAGATACATTTGTCTTATTAATAGAATTGAGCAGTGAATGTTTAAGGGCCTTGATTTTGATGTTTAAGGGCCCCATGCTTGATGAAGCTGGGATTAAACTCATGACCTTCTGATCCAAAGTCAAATGCCTTAACCGCTAAGCTAACACAAGATGTGACAAATTTGACTCAGCCATTCTCTAGAATTAAACTCGATAATATCAACATGCATCCTTTGTATACAATGCATAAGCATGCTGCCAGTAAAGATTTCTTTCACTCATGAGTTCACTCTGTAGCAAAAAGGCAAAAAAAATATAGATAGAATATGATAAATTAAAAAAAACAGAGGTCTTTTCCATCATCCCATGATCCTAATCAGAGAATTCAAGTTTACAAGCTTCTACAATATACAGTAATTAACGATTATACACCATTGTAATAATGATAATGTATTGTATCTGACATCCAACAATAATAATACGGTTTATTGCAATGATTCCACAAACTATTCTTTTATTAAGAAATATTATTATAGGCCTCCATCTAGTGATATTTTTATTAAAATGGCATCATCGTTTATGCTAGCATCCCCTTTTCCGATTATCTTACAAGTGACCACTTTCATGGACAATAAGGGCATGTTGATCCTGGATTCTTCATCGCAACCTCATAGCCATAATTTACACACAACTCAGGCTCCTACACAAAAAATAACCACGTCACGGAGCATCTCATCCTCCCGGATGTTGTCCCTAGCTGCCCACATTGATCGGTAAGGCCTGGCTGCTCAGGAGCAAGACCTCAATCTTGTTATTCCTCCAGCCACACTTTATATTTATAAATCCCAACGTGCACAAACTGCACTGTGAACAACTGTGCTCACTACGCTCCTTCAGGGTTTCCGAACATTTGTCATAATGTGTACCACCCTGGAACACTTGCACAAAGGTGTCACCCAATCATTGCAGTTTTTCATTACGTTTAAACAATTCTATCATTTTTTTTCTCTCTTAATAACACAATCTCTTTTTTCTACCGTCACTCTCTGAAATCTAGCTCAATTATCTGTTCTGTCTCAATTCAAATCTGTCACATTTTATAGGCCACTTCTAGCCTGTGTAGGTGACAAAAGTGAGGCCTAAGCTCATTTCAGATCCAGAGCCTCAGTACGGCCATGTGTGCACACGCACACAAACACAAAACCCGCACACACAAAGCAGGGTGGTGTAAGCCCATTATTCCTCTTATACAATTACTCTTGACAGCAGAAGCTGAGTGCAGTAAATGGACACTCAAGTGTCTGCGCGAACAGTAGAATCCTGAAACACTCTGTCACATTCAGCACACTTGCGTTCTAAACCCAGTCTTCAGCCAAACAATGACAAAGAAGTGGCAAGCAACCTTTACAATAAAATTGTGATTGGAGATTTGTTATAATTAATCGACATTATACAACTGTATTCAATTGACTCACATATTCATCTCTTATATTAAATTCGTGTATACATATATTTTTGATAGTGTATACTTTAGACTTTTAATATACCGTATTTTCCAGACTATAAGCCGCTACTTTTTTCCCACGCTTTGAACTCCGCGGCTTAAACAACGAAGCAGCTAATTTATAGATTTTTACTTGGTTGTTCCTGGTTTCACAAACTTCATGCCAAAAAACTGAGCCCCATAACATTAGACCAATGAAATTGCCGAACGGGTTTAAGGTGAACCAATGAAACTCTTTATATTAAATCAGATGCGCTCCCACTGAATCGGGCCGCACCACATCATAAATATGGATGAGGTTCCTCTGACGTTTGACCTGCTGCTCACTCGGACTGTCTACAGGAAATGCAAATCATTCGTCACGCTGAAAACAACCGGGCATGAAAAAACACTTCACCTGTGTTCTGAGCTGCACGGCATCGGGAGAAAAGCTTCACCGATGGTGATTTTTAAACGCACGACGATGCCAAAAGATAAACTCCCGAGAGAAATAGTTGTGAAAGGAAGGAGGGAGACAGTGAACAATGACTTTCTTGGTAGGCTACTGTTTAGATACAAGCCGTGTAACAGACAGTGTCTTTTGTTAAAGCCTGTGTAAAGTTTATTAGTTTCAATGTAGACACCTGCAGCTTATAGACAGATTATTTAGGTTCAAAATAAAATCTTTGTCAAATTCAGTGGGTGCGGCTTATATATGGGTGCGCTTAATAGTCCGGAAATTACGGTACTTTTATATATATTATCTTTTTTGATTGTTATAATTTTGATTTGATTTTATATTCTATTTCTATGTACATGTGAACATGTTGGACAGTCGTAAGAAGCATTTCACTACTTCATACCCTGTATAAATGTGTATGTACCAAATAAAATTCGAGTTTGATCTGAATTTGAATATAGCTTTCCATCGTTTTCTATTCACATATAAGACGTGGTATAAATAAGAGATAATCCATGACTGGGTGTGAAATACACAATTGTAATGCATGGTATGGGTATGCATGGAGCAACTTACACTTATCTCACTCATACAAATGAGCAGCTATGGGCTTAAGGGACTTGCTTAGAGTCCCAGATATGGCAGCTTGGTGTGGCTGGGATTTTAACTCAGGACCTTCAGATCCAAAGTCCAATGCCCTAATCACTAAACTACCACCTCCGCATCTAACACACAGAACCATGGAGAAGTTAAAGCTAAGACCAGTGTTTGCAGTGCAAAATGGTTCATTTTTACTAGTTAGTATTTTATATACAGGTTATTATATCTAGAATTCGGCCTTCCCCTAGTTACAGAGAACTTACACAGAGATTTCACAGAAGAAATTTGTTTACATTTATAATACATAGATTTTGGGGGATTGTCTCCGGAACTAGCTTTCAGCAGTTCAACAGTTTAAACCAAAAACCTGCCAGTCAATCAGAATGAAGCATTTCAATAAACCCTGTTATAAACACAGTTTAAGATTGGAAATTCCTCTGAAGAACTTACATAATACTTTTCATCATCCTCATTGTAGGCCAGTTTGACCACTCCATAAGAACCCTTGAAAGAAAAGCAAGCAGATAGGAGTCAGCTGAGGAAAGTGAATAATGTCTTCAAATACTTATTAGCCAATTTGTTCAATTATTTGATCTTGAAGTGAATCCAAACAGAATTACATTAGTTATAGAATTACAGAATTACATTAGTACTACTGTCAGGTTTATTGCACTTGGAATTTGGATCAAAATTGAATTCACCTTTTCACTGTAATATCATTTCAGTAGTTTTGCATAAAGCTCATTCTTTCAGTTACATGCGAGTTACATGAGAGCCATTGATGTCGAGAAATGCATTTCACAGCTGTACAGTCTGCTAAGCAAGTTAAGCTAGGTATCAAACTCATCTTATGTTAATGAAAACTGAAATTGTTTTTGGTTTAAAGTTAATAAATCCTGGAGATTATAAAAAACAAATTAAGACAGGGACACTAAAATCCCACTTCATAACTGTACGAAATGTTACCATACTCTTTGGATCAGATAATTGCTTAAAACTTACCTTTCCTATTTCACTCTTCAGTTTGTACTGGTTAAGCTGGATACAGTCCTGAGAGAGAGAGAGAGAGAGAGAGAGAGAGAGAGAGAGAGAGAGAGAGAGAGAGAAAGTTACTAAGTTAAAAAATAATAGCAAATCATTGCATAGCATGAGATTTACACAGAAATATGAAAATGCAAGAGAAACCACAACTTTTATCCAAAATCTGGTAAAATACTAGACATGTGTATATGCAATATAGCACAAGCATCTCTGCAAACAGGGATTGCTGTTACAATGGTTATTATTCAATTATTATTAATCCTGTTATATTTATTGTGCAATCATTTCACAGAGTTAAAAAGTCAGAGCAAGAGAGGAGAAAGAGAAAGAGAAAGCGAGAGAGAGCGAAAGGAGAGAGAGAAAGAGCGTGAGAGAGAAACATCTCAGTGTTCATGTTTTAATTTAGCAGCTAGTAAATAAAGAAATCCTGCAGATCTTCAAATCCACAGGAAGCTCATGGAAGCTCACACTGGCACTGTTTCAGTAACAGGGATTTGTTTATCGTCTGAATATTTGCATTTGCAATGCTGATACATTTCAGATGCCTGCAATATGCAAATAGATCCTCTACAAGCATCCACTATCAGTATCAGGGCTGAGAGATGAAACAGCGTAAGCGGATAAATGCTCAATTCTGTCAGATAATTTGATTTTAAACACTTCTAATGTTTTTGAGTTCCTCCGCACAGATTTCTATGCCTCGGTGCTTTTAAATCAGTCTTAATACTATGAAAAAAAAAGAAACAAAACAGATAAACAGACAAACACACACAATCACACCATCTTTATTCTATAAAGACAAATATGCTTAGCGAGTAGGGGTGCAACAATGCACTGTGACAATCAATACACATTATACACATGATTCAATAACACTGCTTCTACATTGACAAACACAGTGAACTCCAGCTTTGGAGCTCTATTTGGCCAACTTAGGTGCTCATTAAATTTCAATTATTTTATTATTATTATTCTTTTAATAAGAAATATTATTATAGGCCTACGTCTAGTGATCTTTTTATTAAAATGGCATCATTGTTATAATTATATAATATATATAATATATAATATAATAATAATATATAATATATTATTATTATTATTATGATTATTTAATCAGAATGTATGTACTTATTTTTCAGGAAATGGTGAACCTGTACATTGTTTACAATAATAAATCCAGGCAAAACCAAACCTAAAATTAATGCTTTTAAATCAACTTTGATAGTTTTAGACAGATTATGGAAAACACATTGTTTTGCATTGTGTATGATTCAGAAATGAAAAAAGAAAAAAATAATTAATAAAAAATAACATCCAGTCATAATTCTTTATTTAAATTTGGCTCTAATTTAAGAATCAAATAAAAATGAACAGAGGGTAATATTGTGAATATAATTGAATTCTGACTAGTGAGTATCAGTAGATTCAGACGGGAGGATTTAATAGTAAAATGACAAGACAAGATCCCTGTTTTTTCCTATAAAAATGAGTCATGTTATACGTACATGTAATTCTAGCCTAGCCTTGACCTTGCATACATCTGCATTGCACAATGCCGGCCCAAACAAGGTACATAAGCAGTACATGAACACAATATTCCATCCAGAATTTTAAATCAAAGCCAAAATTATATTATAAGAAAATAATTAAATTTTCCTTTTAAAGCCCATGCAGGTTTTTTTTCACAGAGATATCTAAGGAGCAGTTTAATCATGAGTGCTTAGTCAGCTTGTCCTTCAACATGTGGGTACGGAAGAGCGCATCAATTTAACAAATGCATTATTTTATTACTTTAATAAATTGTGAACCGCACACATTACACAGTGATCTTCATCAGCCAGATCTTTGGATTAAATTGTTAACAAAATGAACTGCTGTTTCTTTATAAAAAAATGTGAAGCGCTGGATGCAGTGCTGTTTCATAAGCGGCTAAATAATCAGAACCGTAATGTCCAAATTGAAGTAAATGGGCACAGATTAATGTGATAATTACAACTACTATTCATGCAGCAAGATACTATATAAAATATATATTTTTTTCCTTAAACTCATAGTACTTCCTGTTTGACAGCAAACAAAAAACTTCTTTCATTCCTTTTTTTCTTCTTAAGTCCCGTGTTTTTTTTGTCCCTGCTATTTTAGGTTGACAGGTAAGTGCTTGTGTTTAAAATCGGACTAAGAAAAACATGTAAATGTAAATATTCATATAACTAACACAAGGCTTAAAGCTCTTATACAGTGCATTACTTGGGATTTATACACACAAATGATTGTAAAACATTAAGGTTTACGAATCAATGGTTTTTAAAGCCTGATCGTTTCCTGTGAGACACGACACCTTTCAATGGTGTGTGCAATGCAAACACTTAGTGTGAACTAAACACTCATGCTAATGCCAGAATGTTTATTCAGAATGTTTAGTCTACTGTGGAACACCATCTTTATGTTTATACATGAGGTAGTTTCTGAGGCATTTTATTTGCTATTGATTTCACTAGCAACACTGCATGTTCTGAAACTTTACCTGAGTCATTCATTTTTTAAATAAGACTGTTACTGTAGTAAGGTTTTGTGCGACTCTTTTCCCTGACAGGTTCAGTATTTAAAACATAAATACGCCTAAAAAAATAATAAAATGAAAAAGGGAGAGAGGAAACTACACTGAAAGAAACCTCTTGAGATACTCAGCAGACACTACACAACACTACACTACACCCAAACCCACACACACACACACACACACACACACGCATGGCCTAACACATGAATAAATAATTTATCTTGTGGATTATTAGCTAAAGTTGCAGACACGCAATCATGAAGTTAAGCAGAGAAAAGGTATTTTATATTCACTGCTGAAGAACCAGACGGCCAGACAGAGCTATAACAACGCTAGCACATGCTCAGTGAGACCAGCACTGCAGTAAAGCTACCTCCCCCAACACACACACACACACAGCAATAAAACACTGGCAAAGTCTATCAGCTGCACCAGTCAGAAGTAAAACTGCCCATCCGTCTATTGACTAATTCTTATTCAAGACACGAAAGTGCTGAGCTGGTTACACGCACACACAAACGCGCGCACACACGCGCACACCCCTATCTGTCTTCTCATCTATTTCTCATTATAGCCAAATATAGAAGGGAATAGTTAAAAGGCAAACACACAAACACACACACACACACACACACACACACACACACAAAAATAAAGACATTTTCATGATACATGATGGACAGCACTGAACCAAAATCTAATCTAATTGAAAAGGCGTATCGTTATGTATTTCGTCACAACATTGATATATAATAAACGGTGCTGAAAGGTTTTGTGTGTCGAAATACTTTGAAGAAACCCCCATGCAATTTGAGGTTGGTCATATATACATCAACATGTAAGCATGAATAAAGTCACAGGAATGTCAGATTTGGCATTTGTGGTATTGTGCCTTTATATCCACCCGATGATTGTTTAGCATGGAGGACAATGGAGGAGAGAATATCTTATTTGGAGAACCTTCTTAATAAATTGTAATTGTAGAAGATGTGTACTTGGTCATCTTATCCTTCAAACGGTAAAGACTGAAGAGTCCACTGTACTATTCCTATGTACAAGCTGTTACTATAGAAACTATAACAAATCAGGTCAAGTCGATCATTATTAACCTGTCAGTGTACATGTTCACATCTGGAGCTTCCAGGACTGTTATATAAAATAATGCACACCACCTAAACAACCATACTGTAATTACAGTAGATGTTTCAATGAATTTATTCTAAATTGTACTTTATTTCTGTCTTCATGTTTAATAATAGAAGTTTGTTGACACCTGACCAAGATTCGTATGTGCTTTTTAAACATCCCATTCTGCATTTAGTCCCCATTTGCTGTATAATAATCTCCATTCTTCTGGGAAGATGTTCTACTAGATTTTAAATGTGCTTGTGAAGTTTTGTGCTTATTCAGCAGGTAAAGTCTGGTACTAATGTAGAGACCTGGCGTGCAGTCAGCGTTACAATTCATCCCAAACATGTTCAATAAGGTTAGGGTCAGAGCTCTATAGCAGACCACAAGATCTCCACTGCAAACCATGTAAACCCATGGTACTGCACAACTACACATACATTATATGGACAAAAGTATTGGGACATTTGACTTGTCCAGTTGTATGTGGTTATTTGGCAAACTGTTACCACTAAGTTGGAGGCACACAATTGTATAGGATGTCTTTGGATGTGGTAGCATGAGTGACATGAATTTTTCTATTCTTGAACTGAGACCCCAACCTGTTTCCAGGATATCAATGCTGCTGTACACAAATGTATCTAAATGAACATATGATTTACATGGGTTGGAGTAGAAGATCTTAAATGGTCAGCGATAGAGCTCCAAAATCTAGTGGAAAGTCTTTCCAGAAAAGGGGAAGGTATTATAAAAGCAAATGGGGACTAAATGTGGAATAGGATGTTTGGAAAAAAGCGCATTCAATCTTAATGTTCAGGCGTCCCCAAACCTTGGCAAGGTGGTAGCTCAATTGTTAAGATGTTGGACTTCTGATCAGAAGGTTATGAGTGGGCCCTTGAGCAATGCCCTTTTACACTGAATTACTCAGTTGTATAGGTGGGATAAGTCGCTCTGAATAAGAGAATTTGCTAAATGCCATAAATGTACATGTATATGTAGCCTTAAAAAGGAAGAAGTAAAAAGTCCTAACAATAATATAATTCACAATAATAAGTCTTAATACGCAATAATAATGCAAATTATTTTTTAAAAAGGCCTTAAATAAAAATAGCAGCCATGCTTCCAATTGTGTCTTGTTCTAGAGTAGCTATACTCAACATCTATGGAAGAAAGAAAAAAAAAAAAAAACTGGTCTTTTTCACCTTTCAGCTTCACATACAGCTGAAAAACTGATTTTAAAATCTGTAACAGCGCTTGCTTGTTACTTCTATTCTCACAAATAAGATGTTTTTCGGTAGTTTCTGATGCATGCAAAATTGATGCCGAAGTGGCTCAGGGCTTGTTCCAGCGAACAGATGAGTTCACAAGAAAGACAGATTGGGGTCAGATTAAGCAGATATGAATGCTAGTTGTCAAAACAGACAAATTCAAAACGAGCAGAAAAATCCTGAAATTCATCAAAGAAACTTATGTGAAAATAACCAAAGAATCCATTGCAATTGAGTTTTACAAAAGTATTTCCACTGAGTTTCACATACACTGGGTACTGCACTGACAATTTAACTGCATTCGAAAATAAAATATTAATATGCGAAAAAATGAAAGAAAAGTGTAAATGGGTGTGAAATGTATTTTTAATGTACTGTGTAGCAGTGAATAAAAAATTACAAAGAAACCATTAGTTACTATGGATTCTGAACTTGTGTTGCTTCTTTTTTTTTCTTCTTTTCTTTAGATTTTTTTCCTCAAATAATGAAGTCTTAGGGGAAAACTTGCAAAGAAATCTTTCATACATTGATGTGTCAGTGTTGTTCACTCAGATTTAATGGCCTCCCACGGATGATAAACAGGCTGCTCTGTTAGGTGAAGCTCTTAACAGACAAACTTAACAGCTTTTTAGTTCCAGCTTTCAAAATGATTCACGTTGTTTCTCGAGCTAGATGTAGCCAAAGTGCTGCTTTTGTCTGTTTTTTTCCCCACGTCGGTCTTCTATAAGACGAATTTGAACGCAAATGATACACAGAACAAATCTCAAAGCAACGTTTTCTATTTCACCTAATATGGTGAAAAAAAAAAACAGCAATATATCATTTTTCTATACAGTAATGCCAAAGATATGCAGAGACACTGCTTTTGTATTCTAAAATGACACTTAGAAAATAAACTCTTTATTAAATGATTCGTATAACAGAGACATTTTTGCTCAACCAATTGAACCATTAAACAACACACTGATCACTTTGCAAATAAAAACTCATGTGTAGCAAGAAACATGAGACGTGTGGATTCATGGACACACTCATTGTTGCATGTCCTGAGGACAGCTGAAGAGAGTGAAAGATAGGGACATGGAGAGACAGGCAAACAGATAGAGACACAGAGAGCAAGAGATGAAGACAGAGTGAGAGATGGTGATACAATAGGGTGCTATAGAAAGAGTTTTTGTTCAAAAATAGAAAAATCTGTACATCATTTTTTGTAAAAAAAATGTTTCAAATCTAATTATCTGTTTAATATAAATAAATTAGAGCAATGCAATATGAATATATTCTTATTCTCACATAATTAACTGTCGGACATTTCATTCGAATCTTCATACCTCTCCATGCTAAATGATTAAATGGACCCAGTCTCGGTAGTGGAAACTCACCTGTGAGTCTGAAATGGACACCCGCTTGGACTCGATGGTTGGCCTTCGTGCAGCGCGTGGTGAAATGTGAGAGATGCGCTCGGATGCGCCTCCTGCCGACAGGTACGTCCCTCTCTCCTGAAGTGACATCTTCCTGCCGGAGAGGTGTGGCCGTTGGGGTGGAGCCCTCTTGTGTCCCGCCCCATTTCTCAGCCCGTTGGTGGAGGGGTCTGTTAGTGTGATGGCGGACATCTTGGCTGAAAGTGGGGTTGGGGACGTAGAGGATTCGGAGGAATCGGGGTCCAGCTCTGGCCCTGCGTAGCCAGGGTCGCTGCTCATCGCCATGGAGACAGGGCTATGGGAGGGGCTCAGAGGCAGCAAGGAAAGAGTTTGTGGGAGGGGTTTTATCAAATGCCCGCCCTCCAGTTCAGCACCTACAGTGAAAAAGTGATACAAGTATGCGTAAGTGATAATCCACCAGTTATTTCGGCACAAGAACAAGAATAATAACTTCAAATAATTACAAAGGAAATGCCTCAATGTTGGAAAATATATTTTACAGTCAGAGGAGGAAAAAATAAACCTGAATAAATAGAACAGAAGCAGCGATGAATGGTGACAGAAGTAGACTTAGATGCTAGAACATAACTTTATATCTTTGACATCACAGTACCATAATAAATTATATGTCTAATTAGTCCATTACATATTATAGTCATAAAGGCACATTATTTTGTCATAATAATTAGAAAAATTGCATGCAGTTATGTCGAACTGATCTCACTACTACGACGAGGAAGAGTGAGGAGAGGGTGAGTAGAGAGAGAGAAAACAATCAAGATTTTTTTTACAGTCTGGCAGCAACAATGTGAAAAAAAAATCACTGTAGCATGTAATGAACTAACAAAAATGCTTTTAAAAAAAATTGCACTTTTGCACACAGACTGACACGGCTATTTCACTACCTTTTATTTAGAATACATTCATCACGTATGTACATATCATCCAGTCACCTTTCAGTCTGCACAATCATGTTATATTACATTTGCATAATGGAACAATGGTGTCATTTCTACACAAAATTGTACTGTCATGATATCTAGTGACAGTTTGCTTCATTTATATGAAATTGCCAGAACCTTCACACAGCTTGCATAGGACCTTCACAGTTGGACAGAGGTGTACATTAGAATGAATTATCACTTACAGCCGGGCTAGTATACTGTAGCTACCGAATAAAACAAAAGACTGGCCATAAATAGTCAAATAGACAGGCAGAGGGAGAGAATCAGACAAATAAAACTAAGAAATGTGTATTTCACATGATCGCAGGGCTTTCAAGACTCGTTTTACAGCTTCAGTTTGTTCATTGTATGTTTAGTGATTGTTAATATGTTATGAAATCTGATATTGTGATTTGTGGTGACAGAAGGGTGCAGGTTGGGAAGAGCCTGAAGAGTTGGCGGTACAAATGTACTTAAATACAGTAATAGAGTGAAAATCGTTCCATCACTGTTTATTGCAGATGCCACAAAACATTTTTTGCAAAAAAATTAAGATGGCTTTGCATTTTTTTTGGCAAAAAAAAAATAAAATAATACATAAATAAACAAAAGTAAAAATATATATATATATTTTAGTGATAATAAAACAAACTATTCAATATGGGGTCCTTTTTTTTACCACGTTTTCACACCACGTGAACATTAAACTGGTTTGTAAAAGAAATCTGAAGGAATTGTACTGTGACCTGCTGTAGTCGTTTAACATTTACTGTGCATTAGTTCATTTTTGTGCAAAGGCAATCCCTAAACAGCAAATAACTGCACTCAAGTGCATACTGCAAACAGGAATTTTCAAATGTTTGCCTTTCTCTAAGAGAAAATGCATTAAAAAGAAGTTTCTGAAAATACTCTTCAATAAATCATTTGCATACAATGGGCATATTTTTTACAAACACTTTTCAATTCTGTCATTTTTAAAATAACATCCAAGTCTGAATTTTTTTTATCTATTCAAAAATCATTTTCTACTATATCGTCAGTATGAAATGCTTTGTATTTTGAAGATTTTTTTTTTTTCCACTACACAGGGAACAATGCTGAAATTCTTGTTGGTAATCGCAAACACTGTAGGGAGTTTAGCTTTAAAAAGCCCTGAGGTATTCCCTTTAAATGTATTTTTCTCTCAGTCAACACTTTGCAGTCTTCCTTCCTTCTTTCCACCTCTTCCACTCTGGAGATATCAAAGAGAAAAATCCTAACCCAGTGCTCTTATAAAGATGACATTCCTTGTGCTCAGGAAACAGGCGTAGGTTTGTTGTGTAACTGCTCAGACTCCTGTCACTGAGAATCCTGCCACAGCCAGGCTGAAGCACTTATCCACACTGCTGAGTAATTGGAAAAAAAGTGCCTGAAAGAACCTTTCCTTGTGGGCTGAGATAATTAAGATTAAGTGCTATAGACGAGATGGGGTGCATTTGCCGCTCTGTGTGTGTGTGTGTGTGTGTGTGTGTGTGTGTGTGTGTGTGTGTGTGTCCTCGTCTCAGACACACTGCTGCAATGTTACTGTTTCAGATCTATGTATTCCCTCAAACAAAAACACACAACACATTTTCTCTGTTGCGGCAGGATGTAACTCATTTCCTGCATTTTTCACTTATTGTTTTATGCATTTCCCGTTATTAACAGGTGAAGCGTAATTGCTCGCGATGTAATAGACTGCTAAGGAGCTAACTGACTAAACATAGCAAAGATGTTATATCAGTTTAAGCCAGATTCAATTCAACTGAAATTGAGGCATTTTCAATTTTAAAATATTAAGTTTTGATTTGTAACTATAGATGAACACATGATTTGGAACTTTCTTCATGCTTCTCTACCGTCCAGAACACCTAAATAGCTAGTCAACTCTGCCATTCAAAAACAGCTAGGAAGCTAGTCAACTGCTAGTTTGTTAGCCTATATTTCTCACACTCGCTTCACAAGTCACATGTGTGATTTTAATATCTCATTGATCATTTTTAAGAGCTTTAGTATTATTTATTAACATTATGCTCACTAAGTAGTTATGGGGCTTAACATTTCTGGCTAGCATGTCATCCTGAAATCTGAACTCAACTCAAATACTCAGTAAAATCGAATATTTAGACAACTAAGAAAAGAGAAAGCGAGTCCTCTGGAAACAAATCTGACTTAAACACTAATCTATATAACAAATCTAGGGGTCCACCTTGTCATATCTATTTTAAGCACAATTTTAATCAGACTTAAACTGTTTCCAATATTATTAACAACAAAATTGATATTCATAAAGATCCAGTTAGTTTGGGGGAAAAAAAAATCTGAAAAACCATATTCTGTAAGAGCTCCCAATTAGTTTGAACCTTGATTCATACTGATTTTACATGAATTACTGCAATTTAAAATAAATGATTTTAATCTTTATTTATTTAAATTAAATGCACAATATATTTTATTTAACACAACACACCTTTTCACAGCAATCTAAAACAAATCCACAGAGTAAGACAAATAAAACTCAAGTAGGACAAAGTGAGCTGACACACTGCAGTGGCTGAGCTGCATTATTGTAAACCTACACTCACAAATACTGACTAATACAGATGCAAAAAAGTGCATGGAGGCCGTTTATTTTATATATATATATATATATATATATATATATATATATATATATATATATATATATATATATATATATATATATATATATATATATATATATTAACCGCTAGTGACTCGACATGGTCATGTAAAACACATCGTCGTTTTATTCAATAACGATCAAATACCCATGAGAGTGAAGACAGTACGGTGCACATGGTCCAACTCCTTTAAGTTGCATCACCTGCTGAGGAAAGTATTCGGAATGCCTTCTGGATAACTTAGTAGTACGGTGACTACCAAATAGCAACAATGTGTACATGTTGCATAAGAGCGCAATGGCTGCCTGTAGGAGACGCTCTTTCATTATTTGCATTTTATATATTATTTTGGGTGTCACAAAATGTCTAAATGATTGACAGGTCATTGGATCTTAATAAAAAATTAGCATGCAAAGACAATCAGCATTAGCAAACCTTTTCTGTAAATTTGATGGCCATTTTCACCCACAAAAACATTTACACACAAAACTACTACAATACTGATAAATAAGATATTCGAAAATGATAAATCGGACCTTACTGAAGACAAACCGTGATGCTGATGCGATCCCTCAAGCCTTTAAGGGCTCATCGAAACAAACCTTATTTAAATAAAGTGTAGAAGTGGCCCAACATTTATAGTATTGTGACTACGGCAAAATGATCAATTAGCTCGGCTCGGTCCGTCTCCACTTAGCTTCCACGAAAAGCAAAACCAATTGTCTTCTCAAAAGATCTCCTTTGTTTGTAATTATGGATGATATTTAAATCAAAGCTGCAGAATCAAAGCAGGGCTGGACAGCTGGACAAGCCATTGTTCACCAGATAAAAAAAAAATCAATAGAGCTCTTTAAACCAATACAGAGACAGAAAGAATGAGAGTGTGAGAGAGAGCGAGAGTGAGAGAGAGATGGGTGATTATGTAAAATCATCATCCCACCTTCAAACCTCTTCAGAGGCTTCTCGTTGAGGATTACTGTTCAACCACGCATGCTAAACATCCATGTGCAAAAGAGTATACAAGGTAACTGAAATCGAATGACGCAAATGCAACGAAAAAAGAAGTAAAGCTCACACACCGTCTATCATCGCTGACCAGATTTCCTCCTGGCCGCCTACAGATAGAAAAAAAAAGCAGATGGCCTAAATGACTAAGCAGAGAAGGAGCTTTGAAACACACAATGTTCAAACTTCTCAACACAAATGGCAGGGGAGACGCTTTCAATTAGGCGGATTTGGAGCACGCCAAGTATTTCCTCTCCAATATCTCTCTTTTTTATTTACTTTCAAGGTTATCTAAGACAGCCTGAGCATTAAGAGAGCCTTTTCTGTTTAACAGATCCTCGAGTGCTTCATATTTCGAAACGAGTATGCGGAGGGTCTTCGAGTTGCACGGGAGATCACTGGAGTTCATTCGGTGTTGTTCTGCCATCTGAGCGATTGCTCTTTCATTTCGCTTTTACATCAAGGGTCAGTTCTGGACATGAGAAAGGTTCAGCGAGTAATTACTGTTTTATACAAAACCCAACAGGCTTTCCATAAAACATGTTCACACACAGCCAAATAGCCATCTTCAAATAGTGTCTGGATGTCGGGAAAATCTGACGAAGAATAACATTTCCTTTTTTCAAATACATTTCTCAATGGCTCCTTCTTAAAGAGTATAATACTAATGTCAAAATGTTATTCCAGCTTTAACAGCTTTGATATGACACATTAAGGAGACTAAATTTGCAATCGTAATCATAAATTCTCAGTGTAAACCACAAATCTGGAAATCTGGCTTTTTCTATATTTCTCTGTAGGTTTGCACTTGCGTATGAGCCAATATCTCCCATTTTAATGCGGTACAGACATGAACTCATCTTTTTTTGCTTCTCCCATTAGGGGTTGCCACAGCAGATAATTCATCTCCATACCCCCTGTCCTTTACATCTGTCTCTTTCACACCAACCACCTGCATGTCCTCCCTCACCACATCCATAAACCTCCTCCTTGGTCTTCCTCTTTTTCTCCTTCCTGGCGGCTCCATCCTCAGCATTCTCCTACCGATATATCCCATGTCCCTTCCCTCCTATGTCCAAACCATCTCAAATGGGCCGTTCTCATTTTGGGGACATGTTTTACTTTTAAATTCACATTTATGGCATTTGGTGGATACCTTTATCCAGAGCGACAATAATTCTCATTTATACTACTTGGCAAGTAAGGGTAATAGGGGCCTTGCTAAAAAGCCCAGCTGGGATTTGAACTCACACCCTTCTGATCCACAGTCCAAAGCCACAAACACTGTGCCATGACCTTCACAGTTTTACAAAACAAACTGTATGTAATATGTAGATCCATTACATAAACAAAAGTATTGGGGCACCTGGCTTTTCCAGCCATGTGTAAATCTTTGCCAAACTTTTACCCCAAAGATGGAGGCCAACTGTATAGGGTGGCTTTGGATATAACAGCATCCAAAAAATATATAAATATCCTTTCACTTGAACTATGAGACTCAAACCTGTTCCAGCATGACAATGCCCCTGTACACAAAGCCAGCTGCATGAAGTTAAGGTTTACATGGCTGGGAGTGGAGGATTTAGAGTGGCCTGCTATAGAACTCTAACCTCAACCCTACTGAAAACCTTTGGGATGAATTGGAGCCCTGACTGCACCCCAGGCCTCCTCACCTCACCTACATCAGTACCTGCCTTTATTAATGTCCTTATGGATGAATCAGCACAAATCTCCACAACCACACTCCAAAATCAAGTAGAACAGCTTTATTATAACAGCAAATGGTTACTAAATGGGGAATGGGATGTTCAAAACGCAGATAAAAAAATCTTTTATGTTTAAAGGACATTATTTTCCTAAAAATACACAATGACTAAGAAAACTAAAATGTTATTTTAAAATGTAGCTAGGGGGAAAAATGAGTCAAATCAAAAATCCAAAGCCTTCATTTATGGGTTGTACACAATACACAATCAATGAATAATTTGTCCACTTCTGCTAAGATAACCCAATGTTGAAAAGTATCTGCTCAGTGATCACAGATATGATTAATTGTGCAGTCACATAGACCCACACAAAACCAGGAAACCTGGAGTGGTCATGATGACACTCTCTAAAACAAACCCTTGCTTTCTGATGCAAGAATCATCAGTATTTCCGTTTGATCATGAAAACATCCGTTTTGTCCCCCTCGCTTCTGTGTTCTGAAAGACAAAATAGAAAGCTGCTCACTGTGCAGAGGCCCTGGGAAAATATTTCGCCTTTTACATTTATTCATGCACGGGTTGTAGAACATGAATGCCTTCGACAAGCGATCGGTAGGAGAGGATGCTGTGACCCTCCGATCCGCGACAGGTGGTCTTCCCGTCGCCCCTGACAACCAGCCGAGCCGGCATCGGTGTATGTGCTGAAACTGCAGGATGTACTTTTCACCCTGACACGGGCGGATTTCGACCCATTAGATTGAACAGAAACAGCGATTAAAAACTAATGAAGGCCAGAAATGATTACAAGAGCAGACACTTTCCGATGATCCTCTTATCGCTCCTCTTAACGCTGCTCCACTGACCAGCTCATGACCTGCTTTAATAGCTGCCAAAAAAAAAATTTAATAGTTGCAAATCAATGGATAAAAGAAGAACCATGAATACACAACAATCACAGTGCCAAAAGAAATGATACTGCTGTATAAGATGAGTGCAGTTTGGTAGTCCATGTAACCTTAAAAAAGATGGACCTGCTCATAACAAATGCTCAAAGATAATCTATTATACATACTTTCTTTCCTGGTTTGTATCTTCGGTACAAATGAATAACAATATCAACTAGTAATGTTGCTTGGATCTTTACTGGTTTCATGAAAAATAAGTAAGAAATAAAAAGAGGTTTTTCTCAGTATTTCTTTCCTCATCTAACAAAGCAATCTGCCAACACTAACAATATTAAATAAGTTCTTAAACTAGTTAAGAAAACGCAAAAGCCCTCCCCATAACCCTGACTGGTACAAAGTAGAAATACTAGAAACACCCTTTAAAAATGATAAAAGAACATCTTTTGACAGAAAACTTCACATATAGTCTAAGCTGCTGTAGAAGTATTTCTACTGTCTGATCAATCAGAATGGAAAATGACAGTTGAATAATGGATTATAAATAATATCTGGTAATGTTAAACACTATATCACTTCGTTTCAAGAGCTGACCAGCAATTGTTCTTTAAATTCAAAAATGTTACTGTCTATTTCTAATGACATTAGTAGATTACAAAGAATTAAGCAGTGTCAGATACTGTCACGGATAGACCAGGCATCAGAAACAGGAAGTAAAGGGGAAAGTCTTTATGTTATCTTATTATATAAACATACACACACAGGAAAGCTTGAGAAGTCACTGGAGCAAATGGTACACTTAACTGATTGCTTCCAGTGAATCGTAGCTAGGAGCATGAAAGCATAGGGAACCAGAGCAGTAGGAAGTCCAGGTGATCTATGGTCGTAACTGGTAGATTAGACCGAGACTGAAGGAGAATAGGGACGTTATAGAGGGGAGAGGTAAATAGGGAACAGGTGTAGGTGATTAGTTGAAGCAGGACAGGTGTAGGTGAATAGTAGGAGGGAGAGGCTGAGTGAGAGTGTGAGCATTGGAGGAAGGCATGACTGGTGGCTCCCTGACAGATACGGACACATAAGCAGGTCAGCAAGGGCTTTATTTAACAAACTTGAAGGGATATTTAAAAAATGTGAGAGTTAAGAGTACAGTCAAAAACAAACCACGTGAACTAAACCAGTGCGTATACGTTGCAATAATGACTACAAGCGATGATTGAAGACTTACCTCTTCCTGAAACACTTTAATTAGCACTTTCCAAGTTTGCTTTGTAGAATTTAAGAGTTACATTTATATTAAGTTTGTAATCTTGCGTACCAGTGTAGATTTATTCATTGCTAGAGACTCAAAACACTTTTGTACGTCGCTCTGGATAGGGGTGTCTGCTAAATGCCGCAAATGTAAATGTAAACGTAAATGCAATGAATGCTGGGTTGCGTTCTCGATATTGTAGTCTCCAGTGTTAATGTGACAATCAGAAGGGTCAATCAAACACTGAGCTCCATTAGCTGACCAATAATTGCCCATTAATGCCAGTAAAGTTATAATAATTGCTCATTAAGCTGACATGAATTATTAAATAAAGTACTGATGAGAAATGGGGATGAAGGGCAAGAGTTATTCATTACTGCCAATTAAAATACCACAACTGTTGTCTAATTGGACATTAATTAATTAGATAAGGAAGCTTAATGGCATTAATGGATTACAAAGAGCTCAGATAGAAGCATTGGGACAGAAGGCTGATTTGCAGTAAATGCTTTTTTACATAATAAGTACAATGATAAAATGTGATACAACATTTTGTGAAGACTTTTACAGCAAATGAATTCACCAGTGGGGGGTAATTTACTATGAATTTTAAAACTACAAACAAAACAGTGGTCAGTTAAACCCTGCAAATAATACTGCAATCAAAATATTATATCTACCATCTCTGAGTCTTCGTTTTCTTTTATTTAATTAATGGACAGGACTGTTTCCACATGAACAGCCTAAAGATCCATGAGGTTACAGTGGAGGGTCAAAATCAAACGCCATAAAAAAAGATTTGGACTGCAAATAATTTAAACAGTCTGCTGTAACGGCTTGAGAATACGATTGACATAAACAGCTTTGATTTCAAGTGTCCATCAGTGAACAGCTGATAGCAGCCTTAATAATGATTGAACTATAATTGGAATAGACATTCGGTGTCACCTAAATGATGATGGCTTCGCTTTTCAGACTGGATCCTCTCAAGGTTTTTTCCTCGTGCTATCTCTGGGAATTTTTCCTTGCCCTGTTGCCACTGCCTCGCTTATTATGAATAAACTTATAGACACCGATTTATGACAAAAACAGTTATATTTGTTTTTTTATATAATGCAATAGAAAAAAAATGTTGCTATGCAATTAAATATGGTACAAATAGTCCTTTCTTTAATTTTTTTTCTTTCTATTTCGTTGGTTCAGACAGACAGCAAATCATAAATTTACTTATGTGGCTTTTGACTTCTAATGAATGGCCCTTTCACAAACAGCCATTTTTAGTGAAAAAAAAATGAAGAAAATTTAAT
The DNA here is from genome assembly GCF_014805685.1 of Silurus meridionalis. Taxonomy (NCBI): domain Eukaryota; kingdom Metazoa; phylum Chordata; class Actinopteri; order Siluriformes; family Siluridae; genus Silurus; species Silurus meridionalis. Next base: position 7,388,516 of record NC_060908.1, read on the forward strand.
TCATCCTGTTCTGTCTTCAGGAAGATGCATCTCTACCTCTGCCATGTTAATCTATATTTTATCACTCTCAGGACACGCCTTGGTCGCCGTAGTGTTTTGATACAATATATTCATGTAGCAGCACCAGTGTAGCAGAGAGAATGCGTTTGAGAAACAGTTTATGAAAGAGAAATCGATCTACATACAAAATATTGGTCACAAATAATTGATAACTTTGTAAATATAAAAATATACTTTTACTTCTATTATTAATTTTTTTACCGATGCAAATATATAAACAGTGCATCTTGATACAAATGGCAACTTGTATCTGATGCACACTTTTTAAATTGATGCTGCACATCCAACTATTATGCCTATGCATCCATGTGAATCGGTGTAAGAACTCTAGCTGCAATACACCTGCCACCACACCAGAGGGAGCTGTCCCATGAATTTTTAACAATTACAGACCGAGGGACACTTCTGGTATTAGCCTTTATAAACAATGCTAACGCTAGTAAGCATGCAAAGTTTTGCAGTTTCCTTGTTTACCGAGCCGCTCTTGTTATTTGTTTTCCTCTGTGTTACAACCATTGGCACGTTTCTACAACTACAGCTTTTGTTTATAGTGTACTTTTGGCTTTATTTGCTCGCTGCTTAATGTCTACCTGTCACATAAGCCGGAGGCCTATGGCGAGGGCACTGCAAAATGCGCTCTCGTGGCAACACTGCTGACTGGAAAGGCATTAGATTGGGCTTCGGCTGCTTAGGATAACAACAACCAGGTACAGGGCTCATACAACGCTTTATTTCAGGATATTTTGGGACAGCTGTTACAACTACACCACGGGTCAAGTTCAGTTGCTGAGTATGCGGTAAAATTTCGGACCTTAGCCCCCCAGAGTGACTGGGATGATGTGGCACTATGTGCATTGTTCAGAGAGGGATTTAACCCAAATTTGCAGACAGAATTGGCTTGCAAGGTCCAGAACCTCTCTTTATCACAGTGTGGCCAACCAAGCCAATGCAACCCTCGCCCGAACCAGGTCAAGCCCGCCCCCTCACCCCCACCCTCAATCATAGCAATGATTCCGAAACAATGCAGCTGGGGAAGATCTCAAGATTCCCACTATTCAATGTGTCACGACGAGATTTACCGTGGTGTATAATCAACCTATTGGGTACAGCTATATCACCCACCAGACTGCTCCAATAACCCTTCAAGTGGGATTGTTCCACATGGAAAAAGTCATCTTATGAATCGTCAATGTCATCTCTTTCCCGACTAACCACATCATTTTAGGATTCCCATGGCTGCAAATCCACAACCCAGCGATTTCTTGGCAACACAAGGAGCTAAGTCAATGGGCTCCAAACTGCCTAGAAAGGTTTATGCACAAACAACTTAATCTATCCTGTTCCCAAGGAATACCGTGACCTGGTTATCAATAAGAAATGCACCACAGTACTATCCCCACAACGACCATGGAACTGAACCATAGAACTGTTTCCCAATGCGACTCCACACAGGTGTCGGGTGTACCCCATCTCAACACTGGAAACCAAGGCTATGGGGGAATATGTAGAGGAGGCACTTGCAGGCGGGTTTATCCGACCCTCCAATTCCCTAGCAGCAGCTGGAATCTTCTTTGTGGAGAAGAAAGACTAAGGACTAAGAGCCTGTATTAGATTACAGGGGACTGAACGCTATCACAGTATGCTACCCCTATCCACTCCCATTGGTACCAGCCACCCTTGAACAGCTCAGAGAGGCACAGTATTTCACAAAATTGGACCTTCAAAATGCCTACAATCTGATCCGTATTAAAGAGAGGGATGAATGAAAAACACCCTTCCACACCAACAGTGGACACTATGAGTACAGGGTGATGCCCATGGCCTCAGTAATGCTCCAGCAGTCTTCCAGGCTTTTATGAATGAAATATTTAGAGAAAGGTTGAACTCTTTCTTTATCGTGTACATAGACGGTATGTGATCTATCCTAGTTTGCATATGATTTATATACCATTAGCCTAAAACTATGTTAGGAGGAATTCTAGCACACTTTTTTTAAATACATAAAACAAACAGGAAAAATAAGTGCTTGTTTAAGTGTTTCAGAAAGAGGTAGGTCTTCACCCGTCGCTGACTATACTTGACCACAGATTGCTCCTTCAGTGAGTGCTCACTGGCTTATAAGACCCGTTTTTGGATTTGCAAAGCAAACGTTTATTCAGGATTATTGGTGTTGGCTATGACAACAATATCTATATACTCCCAGCAACGATCTGAATTATTTGTCTTTTATTTTAAAAACAGCTGTTGAGCTACAAAGTGCACGTCACACCCTTCCTGAAAAACAGGTACTAAAAAAGTTCTGCATTCTGATATATAGAACCCTACTGAACACATTTGGGAAAAATTGGACCACTGACTGCACCCCAGGCCTCCTCACATTACATCAGTACCTGACTTTACTAAAATCCTTGTGGCTGAATAAGCACAAATCTCCACAAGCACACTCTGTAGCACAATCTAGTGAAACATCTTTCCAGAAGAGTAAAGGTTATAATAACAGCAAATGGGTTCTAAATGTGAAATGGGATGTTAAAAAAATCACACACATATACATATAGAAGTGCAGCCAAATATATTGACTTGGTGCTATTTATTTATTTTACTAAAATCTACATTGATTACAAATCGCTACACACCGCAGAAGCCTTTCTACTCTGGCTTTTGTCTTTCCCTTCGCTTTACAGATGAAGGATTCTTTTTCAGTACAGTGTTTTATACTGCAGGTGTCAAGATTTTTCGCACACTAGCAACGTCGCATCTTTACAAGCACACATAGTTGTGTTGCTTCAGTAGACATGTCTGATTACATGCAATAAACTACTTAATGTTCTTTCATGGTATAAAAACCAACTTTGACCAAACAAGGCTACACTTTGTCATTCAAAATTCCTCTTAAAACACTCATATTATATAAGGTACGCTTCAGGTCATTGTCTTATTGTGTAGTGAAGCTGGTTTTAATTAGCCACAGTCCAGGAATTGCATGGTGCTGAAATACAGAACGGCAGCCATGTTGGTTCAGTATTCCTTTCACCATTTAACCTACATTTGAACTATGTGTTACAGCCTTATTCCAAAATAGATTATAGTCATTATTTTCCAATAAATAAAACAAATAAATAAAAAATAATCGCATGTACATAAGTATTTACAGCTTTTGCTCAATACTTTGTTGAAGCACCTTTGGCACCAATTACAGCCTCAAGTCTTTTTGGAATTCATGGCTTGGTTTGTGCTCTGACATGCACTGTTAACTGCAGGACCTCATAGACAAGTGTGTGCCTTTCCAAATCATGTCCAATCAACTGAATTTACCACAGGTGGACTACAATCGGAAAATGTGGAAGTATGATGCACCTGAGCTCATTTTTTTTTGTGTTTTGGCAAAGGCTGTTAATACTTATGTACATGTGATTTTTTTTTATTTTTTTATTTGTAATAAATTTGCAAAGATTTCAAAAACACTTGTTTCACTATGACATTATGGGGTATTGTTTGTAGAATTTGAGGTAAAATAATTATTTCAATCCATTTTGGAATAAGGCTGTAACATAACAAAATGTGAAAAAAGTGAAGTGCTGAAAATACTTTCCAGCTGCACTGTAGATAATGAGTTAAAATGCTCTCCAAATATGAAAAAAAACTTGCGAAGTGGAACACAAGTGCTACATATATTTCATCCAAAACCTACTTTTTGTTCCTAAGGTGACAGTTTGATGAGAATGAATACCAATCAATCACCTATTTTGTTGTATGTAAACAAAAAGAGCATGCATGCATCTCTTAAAAACAATAAAAGACTAGATGTTTCCACACTATTGACCGCCACTGTACTGTACAATGTTCCTTTCAAAAGAACAATCTTATATAAGAATATTGATCCTGCAAGTCTTTTTATTACAATGAAAGTGGAAATATTAATATTAAAAGCTTTTGCATATTATAATAATGTGCAGTATACAAACCCATTATTGAACGAATTCATTTGACTCGATGTGCGCAAAAATTTGCATATTTTCTGCTTTCATTTTTTGCTTTGCTCTTAGTCTCTCAAAGCAGTAATCGCAAAATTCACATTTTATACACACAAGCAGACTTTTTCAATGTGGATGGATCAATACAATGATATTAATCTTGGTACTAGATTGAAAAAACTAAACAAAAAACAACAGCATACAGATTAATAACACAGCTGTGTTATCATTAAGGTTTGTTAAGAGATTTTTGCAAGATAACTGATTGTTTGCACCATCAGAACAGATTTGTTGACATTTTCCAAAAAAATTGATAGAATTTATGAGCCACTGCTACTAATGCAATGCCGTGCGCAAACCACACAACAACCAGGCGAGTGGAAAGTTTGAAATTATTGTGAAATTATGATTAATAATGTTTTTGAAAAAGTAATAAGAAAGCAAATGTTTATTCACATTTTCTGTCTGTGTGCTGAGGTTTTCTTCGAGTCGGTAACACTAATGCTGCTTGGCAAAACCCTGACAGGACTCTTACAAAGGGCTTCAAATCCAATAACATGAGCTTAGTTTCTAATACTAAAGGGATCATGTTCAAGGAATAGCGAATTAGAGATATACCATCGAGAATTACTGGTGCCCTTGGTAAAGAAAATACGGCTATAGTGGGGAAAAAAGCATTTCTTATAACATTTGATGAGATACAGAGGAAGAAATGATGTAATTATTAGAGCCCTCATCAATACAGAATCTGCCCAGATCCTCTAGGGGTCTCGTGTGGCCTCGCCTTTTTAGCTTTGCCACAGGTTCACAGTGGGATTTAGATGAGGAGACTAAGCGTGTGTGTGTGTGTGAATAGCTTCTGTGTATTCTGTGTAACAGTCTGTTACACCACATAATCAAATTTTTACTCTGTGAATGCTCCAAGCAGCCTGTGACACACATTTCGAAAATGAGGAACATGGGCAGAGACACAGGACATCAATAACAAATGTACAAAGTAAAGATACAGAAGTGTGTGCATGTATAAATTGTGAACTATCTGTCTATGTTGGGATTCTGGTTCCTCTCAAGGTTTCTTTCTTATGCCATCTCAGGGAGTTTTTCCTTGCCACAGTCGCCACCAGCTCGCTCATCAGGGACAAACTTCCTTATAAAGAACATATTCATTTTTTATCACCATGTTATCTGTGTAAAGCTGCTTTGAGACAACGTTCATAGTTAAAAGCGCTGTACAAATAAAAATGTATTGAATATTCCTATTGTTAAGGGGTGTGTGTGTGTTGAAACACTTAAATTAGCACTTTCAAAGTTTGCTTTGTAGAAGAGTTATATTTATATTAAGTTTGTAATCTTGCGTACCAGTGTAGATTTATTCATTGCTAGAGACTCAAAGCATTTTTGTACGTCGCTCTGGACACGGGCGTCTGCTAAATGCCGCAAATGTAGATGTAATGTAAGTGTGTGTGTGTGTGTGTGTGTGTGTGTGTGTGTGTGTGTGTGTGTGTGTGTGTAAGCGCGCAGAGGTGGTTAAAGGTGGATTGGGTGCATTCTTTGTATTTGCACTATAAAGGGGTCCGTGTTTGTGTGTGTGTGCAAAACATCAGAGGTAGTCTGTAGTCAATGTTGCATTGTAAGTGTTATGTGTTTATGTGCGTGGGAAGGAAGGGGTTAGTAGACGCCTCCCAGGGTCAGGGGGTAATCTGTGTCTGCAGTGATGGGGGAGAAGCAGTGGATGAGTGTCGCGCATGAGCTTGATGGCCTGTGGGTAAAAACTGTTTTTCAGCCTAGATGTTCTGGCTTTAACACTCCTTTAGCGTCTGCCTGTTAGTAAGAGTAGAAAAACATCCGTGATGGGGTGACTACTGTCTTAGAACTGTGTATGTACGTATTTGTGTGTGTGTAAGAGTGAGAGAGAGAGAGAGAGAGAGAATGCATGCCTATGTATATCTGTGTGTATGTGAATGTATGTGCATGTCTATGTATGTTTGTGTGTGTATTTGTTTGTTTATATTTGTTCGTTTATATTATTGTGTTTTACAATGTAATTACATTTTTATGTATTTCATATTCGCCAATTCTGTCACAGTAGTACAGTTTCGCTGTTCTTGCCTAGACCACGCTGTGTCCCTGAGGATCATCTCACGCTCACTCCTCCTCTAAAAACCTCTTTAATCGAGGCCAGAGACAGACAGAGCTATGATGAGATTCACCCTGACTGATTTAAAACACACCGTGTGCAACATGATAGAAAAACACTGCCATTCTGGATCCAATTCCACTTGCACACAGGAAAAGGGAAGAACGGGAAAGAGTCATGTTGCACTGCATGTATGCATGTATGCATGGTCAGCCCCGGAAATGATCAACACTCTCGGATATGTGGCTGATTATCTTAATCTCGCACTGAAAACATGAGAGTGAAACGTCACGAAAAAGATCAAGCTCGCCTGATTGAGAGTCACCTGAAAGCTCTATTTCTGTCCACAGGTGCTTCTGTTTATGCTTACATAAAAAAAAAACGATGGTTATGAAATTGAATATGTTGGCATGGAGGTGGAGTCTGATTGTAGATTTGGAAAAACGATGATCCAAAAATACTACAGTCTGCAAATCCCTAATAATAATCCTCATAATAATTATTAAAAACACACAAACGGTGCCTTTCATACCTCTTTACTAGTTTTAGGGTTAAAATACATGTGCATCTTCTTCTAGTAGACAGGCAAGTAGACATACATTATTTTCATATATTTTTGAGTCAATAGCTGATTTCTCATTTAATTTGGTGAACATATCCTTCCTAAACAATATATATATATATATATATATATATATATATATATATATATATATATATATATATATATATACAGTATGTAAAATATTTTATAAAAAAAATCTATCTATCTATCTATCTATCTATCTATCTATCTATCTATCTATCTATCTAATAAAGAGACAAATAGATAAATAAACAGATAAGTAGGCTTTTCCCCACAGAATAAATAAAATATAAATCTAAGAAAACTATTTCTTACTTATTTCTGTGAATAATTATATCATAGTTATGTTTCTTCTTTCTTAGAACACATTTCTTTCAGTTAATGGTTAATTAACTAATCTAATTAACCACAAACATGGCTTTGTTTATCCAGGAGGCCAATATTTCTGCAGTTGACTGTAAACCAACAGGTAGAATGCGTATGGAGGGGTCTAGTTAATTACTCTCAAAGCACACAGCGCTCAGGCTAAATGAGTGTGTGGCAGGGCTAATTAGCATGTGTGTAGTGTATCTTCGGCATACGGCAGGAAACTGGAACAAAATATTACAAGACGCTACCCACACCATCCGAAATCAGATCGGCCATGCTGCCCACACAGGATGTGCTTTCTGTTCATTTTTAGACTGTTATATACTAATGCCATGTCATTTTTTATAAAACAGTACATGTGCATTTGATTTTATTGAGCAAGCAAAAGGAGTGAGACTGTGATCATGTTGTTAAAATAAAACTTGTGTGGACTCACCTCACACCAAAGACACCTGGCTTGGCCTCGTCACTCCAGAACGGATGAACACCTGAGAACAGGAGAAGCGCATGCTATTAGAGCTACACTGCATTTGTTAGTCTCAGTTAAAGCAAGGAAGTTCAGCAGAGTCTTGCTGAGAAAAAAAAATCTACATCCTGATTCCTGGTTGTTACTTCCCACTATAAGTTATCATATGACTGACTGTCTCACAAAATAAAAATTATATATGTGCATGATTTTATGCTGTGCATTGTTGTCACATGACTGGCATGTGTAAAAATGTGCTATACAAGCAATGTGGTCACAGTGTGGTTAGAGGAAATACTGGAACTCTAGTAACCTTGTACGGCTAATTAAATTACATGAAACACTACATGGACAAAAGTTTGTGGACAACTGAACATTAGATTTGTATGTGCTTTTTGAACATCCCTTTCCAAATTTAGTTCATATTTGCTGTTATAATAACCTCCATTATTCTGAACACATGTTCCACAGATCTGAAGAGAGATGTGCTTTTTAAGTCATAAGGGCGTTAATAAAGTCGGTTACTGATGTAGCGTGCGGAGGGCTGAGGTACACTTTAGAAAATGTAGAGACATACCTGGCCAACAAGCAGAACTCAAAAAGTAGCGGGTTAAACAGTTTAACATTGTGGTGTGGAAAACTAAACCATAAGGACTGGATGGAGAGGTGTGTGTGTGTGTGTGTGTGTGTGTGTGTGTGTGTGTGTGTGTGGGAGTAAAGTTAGGGTTTTTTTTTTTTATATATATATACACATTTTGTGGGACCACCATGTTTCATTACATCATGCAGTCACTGTGATATTGTTCTAATAAGCTTATGCAATGTTACAACATTTATTTCCACCCAGAGATGCATTCATTTCTGACCAAAATCTTGTATTGATGATAGGAGAATAGAACTGTTGCGTAAAGTCTACTTCCTCAAATCGCAAACATACTCAATGGGGTCCAGGTCTAGACATTTTGGTGACTAATCCATGTGTGATAATTAGGTTCTCTAAACTACTCTCTCACAATTGAGCACAATAAATCCTGGAGCTGTTATCCTGGAATATGCCCATGCAAAGATCAGGGAAGAAAAAAAAAATCCATTGATGGAAATAACTGGCTGTTCAGTATATTCAGGTTGCTGTTAAATAACAACTAGATAGTTCATTTAGCTGAAGTCGTTTTTTGGGCACATAATGTTGCTGAACCAATTGAAGCAACCCCGGATCATAACACTGCCCCCACAGGCTTGTACAGAAACAACCATGCCTGATGGGTGGATTAGTTCATCCTCCACTCTTCCTAATCTCTCTCCCTTGCAAATTTAAGAGGCAGCTACTTTTCCACACCATGGTAGTGTGTTGCGACCAGGTGATCTCTGATAAAAATGATCGAGCTAGCTTTAAAAAAATCAATAAAAAATTAATAATTGTTGTTGGTTTTCTTTAATAAGCAATTAGAAGTCAAATGTAAATATTAAAGTAATATTTGGAAATTTCGTAAGTTATCTAGTTCTCTGTCTGCGTCACGGATAAACATCATGTGTTAAGGATTTCCGTGAAGTCTCCTAGTGTTTCAGAAATAGACCCAATTCTCTATTTTCTTTTCTACCGATTTTAATACAGGAGAGCTGAGCCAGAGTAATTATACAAGCCTTAGCGATTATACATGAAAAACAATGTCTCTTGATAGGCAGCGAGTGTCGCTACAAAAAGTTTTAAAGTCTACAAACTTAAGCAGACACAAGTCATGTTCGAGGTGAAAGACTGTATACTTATATTGTGACTGCGGTGTCACATATATTCGAAAGTTTAAAGTAAAAATTTCTAGGCGATGCTAGATGAGCAAATCTGATTTTAAAAAATGTTATCTTTTCATTTTAATTCGAGCTTCAATATCTTGTGTTTGTCAAGTGCAGATTAATGTGTCCTCTTTAACTTCGGACCCACAAGAGCCTGCTTCTTAGTACACTTGCTCCTAAGACACAAAAAACACTTTCACAAAATGTCAAGTAGTCCACACAAGAGTAAGACATCAAGGACTTGGCAGGCGTTACTGTATGCAGACTCCATTTCCACATGGGCAATGCATCAAGACAACTTTGAAAAAAGCCTTTTTCCAAATAGAGTGGTTCATCAAAGACAACTTTACACGTAGCCCACCATATACATGACTCAGCATCCCATTAGAATCTTTCATGATGTAAAGGTCCCTGCCTGTGTGTTTTACATGTTTATCCTTTGTTAATAAGATTTCCCTGGTGGTCCAGTGGTTAGGATGTGGTGCTCTCACCACTGCGGCCCGGGTTCGATCCCCGGTCAGGGAACCAACCCCAGCCACTCTCATTGCCGGTCCCAAGCCCGGATAAATGGGGAGGGTTGCGTTAGAAAGGGCAGCCAGCGTAAAAACGTGCCAAATCAAAACATGCGGAGGATCCGCTGTTGCGACCCCTAATGGGAGAAGCCGAAAGAAATTTATCCTTGAAAATATTGTAAGTTGAAACCCAGAAGTCTTAAGAACAGTGATCAGTATGGAGTAGTATACTGTAATTTGTTCATAATCTAATAAATTACAGTACATACTTTAGCAAAACAAAGCACTTTTTGCTTACTTCACAGTATATATGTATGTGGCAGGGATTACCAATGCGAGCGCATGGATGAGCGCATTTTTGCGGTGAGTGGAGGGTGGAGCCGGATGAAATGAGTGGTAAGACGCACACATGTAGCTGATGAGACTATTCATTCTGCTCTGTTTCAGTGTCCAGGGACGCCGATAAAAAGCATAGAGACAAGAACTATTATTGGGCTTTAAAACAAAGAAAACACTGAAAAATAAATACACACTAACACAACTGAATTCTGTCGACTGCTGGTGGTAGTAAGTCGTCTCACAAGGCGGGAGATGCGTACATCCTGGCAACATCCCAACGTTTCGTACCACATATATTCTGGTACGTTTGCCTGCCACGCAAAAAACGCAAAATATTTGTACAAATTTGTTGTATCGTTATCGCCATCGTAAGATCGAACAGGTCATACCGTCGTATCTCAGGAGGGTTAATACCTGGTGGTTAATACCTGGAATTACACCAACTACGCCACTGGAAGCCACATGCAATTCTTTGTAAGCAGACTATCATAGACAGAACACCATGTTTTTAATGAAACATATAAATTATGAAGCACCAAAGGTTTTGTCTCATACTGTTGTTTGTGACATTAAAGGATATTTGAAAGATGGATGACATTAACTGCCACCGCTACACCAATGACATACTTGGCACAATAGACCTAAACAATCTGATTGCATTAAACATGGTCCTTAAATGAACATGTAAAATAGCAAAACGGTCACAGATTTACTGCCTAAGCACTACCTAGATTCCCTCTTTAAAACTTTGAGAAGGTCAGACTATTTTTTTCTCCAAAAAGGTGACTCAGGTGAAACCTGGAAACTGTAAGCCCTAGAAACTGATCTATCAGGTCCACCTCCATGGAGAAAAATCCATATTTACAACACTTTACATATAGCACACCTTGACTTCTGCAAGAAGATATAGAAGACATCTATAAGGACTTTTCTCTGTCCTGGCAGAAGGTGGAGTAAAGCCGAGTCATTTACTGTCTTTAAGCATAGACCAAACATTTTTATTGAGCAGTAATAAAAAAAAAAAGAATGAAGCGAAAGAAAACTTGTACTGTTTTTACTGCTGTACCAACAGCTGAAGTCCTCTCTAACAGGGTTTTAGCTTGACTGTATTCTTAGACGCTGACCTATTTGCACTAGCATGAGGATATGTTTTGTTGGAGACTACAAAGCACTTATGTAAGATGCTTTGGATAAGGACGTCTGCCAAATGCTGTAAACGTAGCTTAGGTGTCAGTGACAGCAACTGAGCAGTACACATCCCTAGATAAACATGGTTGTGCATGTACACTGCATAACCTTGAGATTGGATTACCGTACATGTTTCTCTGTATCCATCAGCAAGCTCCAATTTACTCAAAGTTTGGCAGAAAGGTAGAATAATGCTTCCTAAGATTACTTTTTCCTATTTCAATCCTCTGCATTATTTCTTGCTTCGGCTAACCTTGGCTTGTTTATTGGAGATTGATGTTCTGCTATCTGTGTTAACATTTATATTGCATATGATTCTAAAATTTTAAGTGGAAGCTACTCAAAAGTACAGTGTCGGACTTCCCTACCTTCAAACAACCAAACACCCAAAAACACCCTTATTGTTAATGAATATCAAACAAGTCTGAACATTTACCACCCATAGAACTACAGGTGGATAGAACATGTTTAAAACACGTCCAGCTGGAAAGAATTCCATGTTTCCGAGTCGCATGTGGAATTCGACGTGAAATACTTTTCGTGTTGAATCGTGAAGTGCTCCAGCTACTGTCTGCTAGCTTCAAACCTTAAGCCCTAAAATGCCTTTACTCGGTGGCTATTCAAAACAGTTTCAGGACAAAAAAGAAACAAAGACATTTCAAACTGTATTAATGTTGAGGCTTTCACACAAAGTCTTCTGAAAGCTTTTTCCCTGAGGAAAAGCGAATATCATTTGTGGCTTCTGAATGGATGAAAGAGACGATGAAGAAAGCGAACGCTCCAGGTATTTTAGCTTCATTTGCTTCAGTTGTGAATGACTGGAATATATATATATATATATATATATATATATATATATATATATATATATATATATATATATATATATATAAGAAATCATAGATCCGACATAATCCTCTGACTCCATGTGTCACTTTTATTTCTAGTCGGTTATTTGAAAATGGCATGTTTTGGGGACAGAAGGAAGAAAAACATAAAAATGGCAGCAGTTTCAGAGTTAAAGTTCTACAATGTCATTTTGAAAGTTAAGTAGGATTAGAGAGCACAGAGGACAAAGGGGTTTTTGGAGGCTTATAGTAATAAAAAAAATATAGATATGGAGTCGACAGCAATCAAGATCACTTCCTAAAGCAATTGTTCAATAAAAGAAATACTCCAGGATTTCTCAACCCAATCTCCCTCTCAGGGATTCCCAAACTAGGTTAGGTTAGTTGATTTATAGATCCTCACAATATCCTCTATTGTTTTATTGTTGTGATCTATGAAAACTGCATGTGTTCTACACAATCAGTTAACGTGATTGCTAATAAACAATAAACAATAGACACGTGACGCATTAGCGTAAGAGTTCAAGAATAAAAATGAGCAGAATTTAATGAGTGGCAAAATATTTATTGAGTATCGATTGGACGGTGATGACAAAGTACAAAAGGTGGACAAATCCAAATCAGCCTTCATAAAACAGTCTCCAAAATCAAACATTAGTGAGGCAATCAAGAAACAGACTTTCAAGAAAAACATCCAAACCAGATAGCAAGCAAAAAAATACAAAAGCCTGGAATCACAGTGGAGAAAAGTTTTAGAGCAAAACTTCACATTCGAAAGCTGGGCTGCTTTTCTTAATGTTTCTGTACTTGATTTGGTTGAGGTGTGTGTGAGTAGTCGGTAGTCTGAATAAATGTGATTGTAATTGTGGCTGTGAGTGATAAGAAATGGCATGCTGGGGTGAGTGATGGATTATAAGAATTTTAATTCATGCTGTATTCTGCGCTATACGGCAATCTCCTGAATGCAAGCTTTTCCTCCCTTTCCTTCCCTACATGGTTATTCAGCACAAGGAATACTCTTAGTTGTTAGTTACTTGTGTTACACGTTCACTATACGCTTCTCTTCCCACATGATGAAGGCAACACCAACAGCAAATGTGATGTTAAAAAAAAGGTGTCCATAAACTTACTTTTTCCTATATACTTTATATTACTGACACAAGATAAGATCTTATGTATAACAGTCCTAAATTAAAAAGGTCACTGGAAATTCATAATGCTAATTGCCCAAAAACCACTTCTTATTGACCTAAAAAGTCTAACATAAAAAAAATTATACAAAAATTACACACACACACACACACACACACACACACACACACACACACACACACACACACACACACACACACACACACACACACATATATATATATATATATATATATATATATATATATATATATATATATATATATATAGTACAGACCAAAAGTTTGGACATACCTTCTCATTCAAAGAGTTTTCTTTATTTTCATGACTATGAAAATTATAGAGTCACACTGAAGGCATCAAGGACTATTTGACCAAGAAGGAGAGTGATGGGATGCTGCGCCAGATGACCTGGCCTCCACAGTCACCGGACCTGAACCCAATCGAGATGGTTTAGGGGTGAGCTGGACCGCAGAGTGAAGGCAAAAGGGCCAACAAGTGCCAAGCATCTCTCGGGGAACTCCTTCAAGACTGTTGGAAGACCATTTCAGGTGACTACCTCTTGAAGCTCATCAGGAGAATGCCAAGAGTGTGCAAAGCAGTAATCAAAGCAAAAGGTGGCTACTTTGAAGAACCTAGAATGACATTTTTCAGTTGTTTCACAATTTTTTATGTATATAATTCCATATATAATTCCACATGTGTTAATTCATAGTTTTGATGCCTTCAGTGTGAATCTACAATTTTCATAGTCATGAAAATAAAGAAAACTCTTTGAATGAGAAGGTGTGTCCAAACCTTTGGTCTGTACTGTGTGTGTGTATATATATATATATATATATATATATATATATATATATATATATATATATATATATATATATAATGTGTGTGTGTGTGTGTGTGTGTGTGTGTGTGTGTGTTCAACCATTTGTGACATTACTTTTAAAAAATGACCTTTTAATTTTTTTGTCCAGTCCTCACATGCACACGCATAACTGTGCTCTCCCTTAAAACACAGATTAACTGATTTAAAGCTACATATTCACTAAATGAAAGGACTGTCATTGTAAACAGCAGTTACCACAGATGCAAAAATACTGTATGCACAATACCTTAAAAAACAGTGTCATATGAAATATGTTTTTACGCATTTACAAACTTATTTTTTTTTTCTCGCTGGACACAATCACACACACACACACACACACACACAAACACACACACACAGATGTGAGTGGAGTTTACTAAGAGTAGGCAGCTAGACTAAGAGTTATTATCAACTCAGCATTGTCTTTAATAAAAGTTTTTTTTTTTTATCATAAATGCTGCACTAGAAACTACTGAGGGAACCTGAATTCACAATAAGGCAGTGTATATATACACACACACACACACAGGCAGAGAAGGGAGGAGGGAAAGTCACTGAGGGCTGAGCGAGTGTCTAAAGCCGAGGAAACCCAGAAGGAGTGGATTAGCTCAGTTAATGACTGCGCCGATGACAGTGCACCCTACACATATGCACACACTGGAAATTAAATGCCAGTGTGCGTTATGGTACACTGTGCACCAACAAGCTGAAATAAGAACGAGATAAATAGGACTCATGAGTGGCTCTAACCTTCTGCAATTACGTTGATCATGAGGTATGAACTGAGTCTTATCGCGGCCAGGGGTTATATTGGATTTCTGTGAAAATATCTGATAGCATATATCACATCACTTTAAAGCCCGTGAGACTTTTACTTTTGCTCCTTTTTAATAGACTTTGAGGAAGCATAATGAGGCAAGGCCTGGTTCATCCTTGTGTGTCTTTAATTGAATCACCCAGATTCAATATCTGTCGGTCTCTGGGACCACGCAGCTTCTCTCAATAACCAAGTCCAAATCGATCAGGGGTACGATGGAAAACAGGCAGCTGAGGACATCCTGTAGGGGAGGACGCAAAAACTGATCGGCAGCTCGCCATGCCCGGGTTCACCTGAGGGGGAGGAAAAACAGGCGCATAGACGATCATGGCCAAATCCACAGCTTACCTTTCCCCGGGCTTGCCGATGGAAGGATTAGAGAAACGAGAATGAGATAGAAAGAAAGACTGTATTGCGACATGGAGTGCAGGTTGTTTGGAATGACTTTGATAGACTCACACTTATTGCGGTAACAATTTACAGATATACAACCTGGTGCATTAATAGGATTAGCATTCATCACGGTGTTATAGTCAGCTGAAAGACGGAGTACCTGTGAGGGAAAGGTATTCTAACCATCATGGAAGTGTTTAGTGCTGCCAAGTATAGTCCGTGCTTTTGATTAGGTCTGGTCAGCAATGCCATGGTTTTTTTTTTCTGATAAAGCTACGAACGTTTCTTAAATGGCAGCAGATGTAGCAATGTAGCGTGTTTACATCCGTAGCAGATTACAAAGCCAAAGTGCAGTTCGCACCCTCGATGTTTACAAACGGAGGTTGCTGTACTGTGATTTAGGGGCACTTAACCAGACATATGAAATATTTAAGGCAGTCAGAGATGGATACAAACGGGACGAGAATAGAAATGTAAAGAAAATGAATAAATAGATGGAAATAGATAATATTAGAAGCGTTTCCAACATTGAGGTAATCACCCGGTCACACACCCTGACTAACGGTGATATCCTAACAATCTTCGATCCAAGGTATTGTTTCTAAAGACAGCCATGGTGTCTCCTGCCTGAAAGCATTCTCGTCAATAAGACCTTCAGGTCAAATCCAATTCCTTTCAATCATCTCTCCATCGCAACCTTATTTAACCTGATGCTCTGCAACTGTCAAAACACATCAGCCATAACTGGGTATTTATTCAGAAGTCAGGCTTCCTCTTTTATTTTTGTGGCAAAGTGTGTGTGCACACTTCTATGTGTATGTATTACAGGCTGAACAGGCAATCATCAAGAAAAAGATTATTAATAATCACATCTGGGAATCTCTTGGAAAGCGTAACTTGCGGTTAATAGAGATTCATAAATGATGAATGGTGGAATTTCAGGGCTGCCCTGAGGGAGCTTGGACTTCACCCAACTCTTTACTCTGTCAGCTATAAAAAGCAAAACCAGAGAGAGGGAATCTGTATCGTGCACAAACAGGCACTCTGTGCCTCATTAAAAATGCTTAGCCTTCAGCAAATATCAGCGGGATCCAGTGTTAACGCGTAGCATTTGCTTAACGTTCAAATTATTTTCACTTGTGTTCCATGGGTCACTGGATGATACGCAAAAGTAAAGGAGCCCAAGACCTAGAGGAAACCTACAGCGCTTTGCTTTATCGTCTTGCTTTCCACTTGCTAGGTTTTCAGATCCATTTTCTCGTTCTGAACAATCAACGATGGCCGAATCCGCCCTTCCATTCTCGCTGTGATTGAGCCAAAATCCATGACTGTAGTCTAATGAGATTGAGTGCATAAGGAGAAAATAAAACACATTTCCTATGAACTAAACTATACGGACGAATGTTTGTGGAAACCTGACCATAAGATTCTAATGTGCCTTTTGAACATTCCATTCAACATTTAGTCCTCTTCTAGAAAGATTTTCCACTCATAACCCATGTAAACCATACCTTCATGTTACTAGCTTTGTACTAGCTTCGTTCCGACGCTTGTGACCGGTGATGAAACTGACAAGTACCGAATAAGTATTTTTTGTATGCAATACTGTATTGTACAAGGAATAAAGAAAATGCATAGACATTTTCAACCACATTGGGACCCATAATTTAGACTTAAAATGCACAGAAATCACACTTTGTTTAAGAGCTAACATGAGACGAACAAGAGACTGTTTTAACGCAAGCTTCCGAGTATTAGTGTAAATATAAAGACTAGCAAGTGTGTAAGTGTGTTGGAAGAATTTTGAGTATATTATCAATAACAGTCATAAAATGAGCCTGAAACAGTCTTATAGCAACAGTTCTGGTTCTACAATATCCAGATAAGATTTTCTACTGAAGAAGGATTGATATAAAGAATAACCTGTTCTTTTTTTGAGGACATTCAAATACTATCCATACGACATCTACTAGGCTGTCTGATAAAGAAAGCTTCATGCAGAAGTAAAGCATCAGGATGTTTGCTGCATGTTTAATAGACTAAACATGATGCTTGTACCCTACAAGGACCCGTGTACCCCGGATAAGTTTCTTTAGTGTAAAGCAAACACCGTACACATTTTTTCTCTGGTGACTCTAATTAATTCATCCATCAGTGTCCTTGCAAAACCCCTCACTTCCAGGCTTGATGTTAAACCATTATGCGTGAGAGTTTCTGGGTAAGCACTTCCAGCACAAGTACCGTACAGAAAATTTGAATGAGCTTTCGCACTTATGCTTAAAGACAGAAAGGGATCACAGAGGATTCAGGTGTCCACCTGACTGTCTGGCCGTGTGAGCAAAGACCTGAAAGACTCTCTGCGTGCAGGCACACATTAGTAGGCGTTTGCTCCTTTTTTGTTCTTTTACATTAGTCATTGTGGGATAATTAATAAAAGGCAACCCAATCAAAATACTGCATTCTACATTTATACTTGGATTCCTTAATAGGAACTTGAGATGTCTCACAATCGCATTTTAAAAATACGGCATTCCTGATCCACCTACACAAAGAAAACTGTGATTAAATTAACGGGAATTCAGTAAAACGTACTGCTGCGCTGAACTACAATGTGCCTGAGCTGTGAGTTCGAGTGTTTGTGTTTTGTTGGATGATCAAATTTTCTTGTGGAATTGCGTCACCCTCTGTTCCAATAAATCCAAATAAGCACAAAAGGTAGCATGTATTGAGCGGCAATGGGAAATCGAAACAGCCCCAGCCAGCGGGGCGTCTATGTGGGTATCCACAAGGGCATGTCCTGCCCGGCCCCAGAAGAACATTTCTAGTTCTCACAAGAATATTTGTTTTTTCTTGAAAGAAGAGAAGCTTGAAATTAATTTATTTGTTCAATATTACAGTCAGAAATATAAAAATAAATAGACAACGGTTCATAAGAGAGCAAAGAGCTCCCACTCCGGAAATGACACATCTTTTTTACAATCAAATCACTCAGCTAGATGTTTCATCGTTTTTATTTTAATGACTGAGAAAAAAACGATTTTCATTTATGAATTACACAGACTGTTGCAGTATGATTTCATGAGAACATGACAAGTCTCTGAATGTCCTTGAGTGACCCAGACAAGGACCTGACTTAAAGCATTAAAACATCTGCTCATATGCTCTCCCCTATCCAGTTTGGCTGAGTTTGAGAGGATCGGCCAGTAATGAGTGAAACCAGGTGTTCGACTTCCCCACGAAACCTTAAAGCTGTGAGCACTTCTTAATATAAATGATTTGTTTTTTAATGTGGTAAGATTCAGTGTGGAAAGATGCATTGATCGACTTGAAATTATATCTATTACACAATAAAAGGTGCAGAATTGGAAGGGGTTTAGAATACTGTTCAAATCTGATGTAATTCAAATTTACCACTACGTGCATAAATGAAGTGTTTAAGAACGAATAATTGCTAACTTAACCATAAACAGTAATAGGAAAAAAAAAAACTATTGCTAAAGTTGATCAAACATGTTATGTTCTGCACAATGAAACTTTTCACACGCAAAGCCGTGCTTGTAACACAAACACACCACAGCGGGAATGTTGCCTGGTTGAAATGTATGGAAAAATGTGGACATTAAATGGATTAAAAGGATTAAATGACATGAACAAGTCAGAGTGATATACCTGGTCAGCTGGAAATCAAAGTGCAACTGGTAACTTTCATATTAGGTCAAATGGGAATTTTCTGATATTACATTTTTCAAGGCACTTTTAGAAAACATATTGAAATGACTAGATATACAAACCTGGGCTACATTTCAACATCTTCATATAACTGATAAATTGCTGTGACATTTATATAGTTGCATTTGTTTATAAATTGGTCTAAATGTAATGGTAATCTGTGAGTAATCGTTCAATCGGTGAGACATGATGATTCACACATACCTAATGTCATGTTACATTACTCAATAAACCTGACTCAACCTGCAAAAGTAATGATTTTCCAATGAAAATAATTACGCCAGATTTAAAAGGCTGGTACATGATTCTGATTCACCCTCCCTTGCATCCTATTCCTGCCAGCCCAAGCAGACTAGTTCCAGTAGATCGACCGTGATGCATTTTAATGGCCATTTCTAATTGCCTAATTAAATCTGGTGCACGATGCCACAGAGTAACACACTGCAGACCTCTGGCATGGACTTTTAACTGATCTAAGACCCACACTAGTCTCTGTGATTAAGAAATACTCCAAATACTTCATTCATGGCCATTGAACATCAAGCGTCCATGCCTGGGAAAACCTCCCAGAGCTAATAAACCATCAGTGAAATTTCAAACCCCTTACAGTATAACAAGCGTTTACTTCAAAGATATTTCATATCATACTTTAATTTCTGCAAATATTAATAAATCCAGGCATAGTCTATAAACAACTACCTCTGCACTGGCTTGATATTGGGAAGAAGAAAAAAGACCAGCTTGAGAAGCTTTTGAATTAAATTATTATTGATTTAGAGACACTGCATGTTATTGGTAGTGCACTAAGAAATGCCAGGGTTGAATACTTTTCAGTTTCTGTGTGTATTTAAAAACTAGCAATAATAAGAAATGGGCTGTTTCTGAGCCTTCACCACCTTGAATCGAATGATCATAATCAGAACGCTTAAGGCGAGGTTAGGTGTGGAGACGTTCTAATAAAATAACTCAATTTAACTATATTTACAGATTATATATTTATATTATTATAGTTTGTAGACACATGACAATATGATTATATGTGCTTGAACATCCCATTCCACATTTTGTCCAAGTTGCTGTTATAAAAACCTCCACTCCTCTGGGAAAATGTTTCACTAGATGTTTGAGTGTTTTTCTGGAGATTTGTGCTCATTCAGCCACAAGAGCATTAGTAAAGTCAGGTGCTGATGTAGGGTGAGGAGGCCTGGAGTTCAGTCAGTATTCCAAAAGTATTCATTAGAGTTGAACTCCTTGAGTTCTATAACAGGCTAGTGACAATCTTTCAGCTCAACCCGTGTAACCCATATGTTCACGGGAACCGGCTTTGTGCACAAGGGCATTGCCGTGGAGGAACAAATTTAATGCTAATGCACCTAAAGACGTCCTTTTCAATTGTGTATCGCAAACCAAGGCTGAAAATGTCAGGTGTCTTATTAATTAAAAACAATAAAAAATAAATAATAATTATTATTATTATTACTTTTATTATCATTATTATTATTATTATTATTATTATTATTATTATTATTAGATAGCATTTAAGTAATTTGCAGAGCACTGCAACCAACCTTAAACAACCATATAACAAATATTCTACCTCCTTCAGTGACCAGTTTTTTCCACCGGATGCCATGTTTTTAAGATGTACAATTTTTAATTCAAATGAAAAAATAGTCAAGGGTTTATATGGTACTTTTTTTTTTTCTCTGTTCACTGGATCAAATGACGTGTAAACGAAGACTTTTCATCAATTGGATTGCACTGATAGAATACGATAGACCAATGGATTATTCTGTCACATGTAAATGTACCAAGTTTTGTGTCCTTGTAACAGTGTAATAGTCTTCCAGAGGATAACCAATCAAACTTGTCAATGAATGAATTGATGAAACACTATTAAAAGCCAAAACTCAGTGCTGTTACATGCTATTTGTGATAATGGAGAACCAGGGAAAACCCTAAGCAATGAGTAATGCCTTATCATTATGTATTAGAAGCTCAATCCAATTAAATCTGTTTGAGCTTCCAGGTTTCTCCGGGTTTGCCTTAAAAAGCTTCACCGGTTTGACTTCCCCAGAAAAGCCATTTACTTAGCCAAGCTTTACAAAATGATCAGTCAGGCGTCCTTGAGCTCTACACTCACACTTCATATCGCGAAGGTCTCAATAAACATCAGCTGATAACAGGAAGGAATGAAATCTGCTCATTATTTATGGATGGATTCCTTCACCCCTATGTACATATTCTCTCCAAAAAAAACAAAACAAGTAGCAACCTTCTGTCGATAAACTGAAAAAAGCTCCTCTGATCAGTCCATTGGAAAACTACACCATCTGTGGTCAAGGATTTCCACTGGGGACAGCTTGCTGCTACATCCCCAGGTCTGCGTCGAAGTTTAAACAAGAGCCAAATAGGCACGGCTTTCCTCAAAGAAATTGTTTGTTGTTTGTTCAAAGCGCCTCGCTGAATGTGTCGGGGGAGGGGTGGGGGAGGCGGCGGGACTGGCTCGCCATCTGCACAGAATTGAACAACATTCAAGATCGAAGGCTTTACGGCTGTTTGTTTCCCAATGCCGCACTCTGAAGATCGTCTTAATTAGCTGGTGAGAAACCTTGTCAGAGCTTCCTCCATGTCGTCTAGCTTTCACAACACTTGCAAAGGACCATGACTGTAATCCCATAATCAGCTTTGTGCTACTGAAAGTCAGCATGTATAAAATGGCCATGACACAGCAGCAAAAAGCTCTAAAGTAATAAAGGCTCACTTCAATTTTGCCATTACATGTACAGAATTGACAGTAAGTGGGAGTGAGTGGGCTCCCAATGAGAGGCTCGAGTTTCTCAATCACACAACTCGGCACTCAGGGATTGAGTCTACCCATTAAAGCCAAAATCCAGCCTCAATGACTTTCATCTTTACAATTAATTTGTAATATTTAATGACATCCTAGATTCTGTTTTTGGAAAATTCAAAATTCAGTTTTTTAGTTTAAAGTTCACATGACATGCTGTTCGCTTTTCACCTTAATCTTCACCTTAAGTTCACGCTTTTTCATAATTTAGAGTTCAGACTTATTTCAAAATATAATACTTCGCAGTTTAATCCTAAAATTAGTCTGTCGGAACTCAGAACCCGTCTCTGAGCAGACACATCACGGGTAGCACTCTTAACCTAATAAAATCAAATTAAATACACCTTAAAAGCCGATGAAAAATCTTCAGTCTTGGATGAGTAAAAGCAAAAAGTTCTTAAAACACAAGCTAGATAAGGTTGATTAGAATATTTTTCTCGACAAGTCCAGCTCTCTATCTTCATCATCTCTACACTGTAACAGATCAAACGAATCAGCTTCTAAACCTTCAATTTAAATGCTGTTACCCCCGTCCACACCCGGCTGAGCCGAGTGATCGAGTCCACACTCATTCTGTGTCTGATCACTATGACACTGAACATCGCTGAAACCTTTATCTCTCGTGTTTAAGCTTGCTGAAAATGTTCTTCTGTTAAATGTCATCGTAATCGCGCCAATAACGTCCCCTTGTGACGCAGCGTGGCGGCACGATAATCACTAAGCACAGCAGGATATTTTAATATAATCGTATTTAATGTGTTTTTATAGACCGTTTAAGATCACGCATGAAACCGGAGAAGGGTACGGACAGTAAGTACATGCAGGAATTCTCCAG
The DNA here is from genome assembly GCF_014805685.1 of Silurus meridionalis. Classification (NCBI taxonomy): domain Eukaryota; kingdom Metazoa; phylum Chordata; class Actinopteri; order Siluriformes; family Siluridae; genus Silurus; species Silurus meridionalis. Next base: position 7,411,431 of record NC_060908.1, read on the forward strand.
GAATATTCACACCACAGGCTTTATGGGTTTTAGCAATCAAGGCAGTGTGTGTGAGGGACCAAAATAAGTACTTGACTGGCAGTTTCTCAAGAGTAGATAAGAAGTAACAAGGCAGGCTCATCGGGAGACCTCTTTTGGCCGTGTCTTCGCCAGTGACAGATTTGAAGACTGGGCATTCAGGCCGAGACTCATGCAAGAGCCATCTGTCTACTTGATTTCCGTCAACTGTTAGCATAAAATAAATAAATAAATAAATGGCAGCAGACCCGAAAATGTGTTCCGAGTTCCTACATCACAGCGCACAGCCGCTTGATGTCTCGCAAAGCTGTAATATTCACCAAAAAAAGCAAGCGTGAAAGCCGGGCCGAATGAAATTAAAGCGTGCCAATCCAGACATTTGTCAAACTGGATAGGGAAAGCTTTGAAACTGAGACATTTAAGCTTCTTTTTGTTTTTTCCTCGTTTTTGCACAGGCTCAGAAAAAGATGAATTATTCACTGGGAACTTGGTGAGGATTTCCAATTTGAAATGCTACTCCATCCCCAATATATACAATCCATTATTTTTTTTTCTTTGTGAGGTGTGAACCTTCTAGGGGAGTACTAACCCCCATCCTGAGTGAAAATGTTCAGTGAAACCCCAGAGTCTGTGATTAATGAAACGCCAATGTTTTTCCATTTTACATAAATCAGTTGAAATCTGCTATTTATTGGCACTAATTTAAACAAATTTCTTTTTTTGCAGTCAAATTACAAGACAACACAATTAGTACCGCACTGTACACCTAACGCAGTGTTGTTACATTCTAATAGCAAACTTGTGTTGGTTCAATGGAAAAAGACAGTGGACAAATAACTTTTCCGGCCAAATGTGGTTCTTCCCGGTTGCATAGGATGTCTTTGAATGCAGGAACATTAAAGTTTTCCTTCGCTACATGAAGATATATTTTCCCGGGTTGCTAAAGAGCTCTGACCTCAACCCTACTAAACAGCTTTGGGATGAATTGGAACACTGACAGGACTTTAATAACAACCTTTTGGTTAAATGAGCACAAACCTCCTCAAGCACACTTCAAAATCTAGTGGAACATCTGCCCAGAAGAGAGAATAATAAGGGTTATTATAACTGCAAATAAAGCCTAGATGTAGAATGGGATGTTAAAGAAGTACATATGAATCTTATGATCAGGTGTCTTTAACCCTTTGCCTATACAGTATATGTAAACACTACTACATGGACATATTATACTTATATAAAGTTGTGTAATCGGAATTCAAGGGAATTTCCTTTGGAATTAATAATTTTCTATATTATCTTATCTATATAAACTAAGTAGTTATAGTAGAGTGAGACATAATGTGTATAAACTATGTGCATCTGTGCTATGTCTCTACTAATAGTGAAGCTGTTGGTTTCGATTTAATGTGCTGTTTCATTCATTATGTTTCTCATTTTAACATTAGCTTCTCCAGTTTGTCAAATTAGCTTTGTGCTAATTTGTGCCCATTTATCAAAATCGACACATTCACCATATAAGTTAATTGGCATGCAAAAATCTTCCACTGAGCTCAGAAAGGTCATAAGAAAATGCTCACAATAGCTGTCTCACTCTGCATGTGACTGTTTGTACGGTTACAGGTGTTTACATAAATGCGTTATTGTGTAATGGTGAATGAACTGATTTTGTGTATACACAACATTTCTTTTGGACTTCTGACCTAAAACCTTATCTATTAAGTAGATACACTGTATGGACACCTGAACATAAGATTTGCGTTTTTGAACATCCCATTCCACATTTGCTGGAGATTTGTGGCCATTTAATCACTGACGTTGGGGATCCCTTGTGGTCTCGTGGTTAAGGTGCGGCGCTCTCAGGGAACCAACCCCAGCCATTAGGGTTGCACAAGCCAGTGCACTCTTAGTGCCGGTCCCAAGCCCGGATAAATGGGAAGGGGTTGCGTTAGGAAGGTCATCCAGCGTAAAAACATGCGCCAAATCAAACATGCTGATGGTCCACCTAACGGGAGAAGCCGAAAGAAAGTTTAATTACTGACGTCAGGGACGTGAGGAGGCCTGGGGGTGCGGGTCAGCATTCCAGTTCATCCCAAAGGTGTTCAATAGGGTTAAGGTCAGAGCTCCATAGCAGGCCACTCAAGATCTTCCAAACTTTTATCCTTTATATATATTAATAATTTATGTATGCATGCTATAAAATGAGATTAATAGGCAGTTCCTAATGCAATTTAAATCTCACTGCATTTTTTTTTCGTTAAGGTCTATCTCGCTAATGCTCAACAAAAACACACACCGACATCTCTGCCTGCTTTTTTACAGCACGCATTAATAAGACAATAAGCCGAGCACACAGCATGATTTTATTTTGGTTCGTAAGCTATTAGAGTCTCTCCTAATGGGTTCTGAGAGGAGGAGCTGTGGCCCGCAAATCGGCGCAATTATGAACAATTATCTAATCAAAATACACGCATATCATTTTGTTGGAGGAGCAAACAAAAGTAAACAGATTTTGTTTACTATAATCATACATAGTTGCAGTGGCCTGCAAAAAATGGTTTACAGCTATATTTGGGAGAATTACACTTTCTGTAATAAATCCTTTTCTTGTCAACTAGATGGTGAAGATTTCCAGGAACATCACAGACAGTAGACAGTGATGTATGAATCTGTTAAGCATATCATATATATGATATAGTAATATATGGGCAGATGTTTGTAGACACGTGAAGATTTGTAAGTGTTTTTTGACCATTTGATTCCATATTTAGTCCCCACATTTTATACACAAAAGTTTGCTCACTTAGCAGGGTTGATTGGCAGTACACATTCCTAAACCTCATTGGTATTAAATGACATTGCTTTTCCCTATCTTTGCCAATTTTGTCTTTCATTTTCATTGCTGGTTGCTTCTGTCTCGTCACCTATGGCTCCACAAAGTGGAAGATAATTATTTAATTGGGTTTTCTCATAACCCGAGAGCCGAATATCTACAATTAATGAGTGTCTTAACTGGATCATGAATCATTTGTGAGGTAGCACCATGTAGAATGACTGGACGCACAGCAGAAATGTGTTTAAAGGAAGAGACTTGAACATGAGCCAGACCAGAGAAAGGTGGGGGGAATTATCGGGGGTTAAAAAAAGAGAAAAAAATACTGCTAGAAGAAAGAGAGATGGGAGTGAGAGACATCACAGTGAAATGCAAGAGAAAAAGACAGAAAAGTAAGTAAGCAAGGTATAAAGAGAGAATAAGATACTACCAAAAGAGAGAAAGAGCGAGAGAGAGAGAGAGAGAGAGAGAGAGAGAGAGAGAGAGAGAGAGTGCCTTGACACACAGAGAATTATTTATGGGCACACAGGGTCTTGGAGCTGAGGATGCTGGAAAGCATTTTAGCTGATTGAAATATACTGTACATACAACACACACACACACACACACACACACACACAAACCACACACCACACTTATCAATTCGTTGAAAGGGTATGAAAGCGAATAAGATTGAGAATGATCAAATTTCATACGTGTTCATAAAATAAATAAATAAATAAATAAAAATAAACACTGAAATATTAAGTTTTTATTGCATTTGAAAAATACAAAATCCTTTACTATCTTTTTACAGCCACACAAAGAAAAGTAAACATCTTTCCATTTTAGACCATAAAAGTCTCGGGAGCAACATGCAGCTATAACAACTTCCAGCATTTATATATATATATATATATATATATATATATATATATATATATATATATATATATATATATATATATATATATATATATATATATATATATATATATATATATATATATATATATATATATATATATATATATCCTAAAAGAGCGACTCTGATTACTGCCCAAGGTGGAAAGTATTGAAGTAATTGCGCATCATTACTGTACTTAAACAGAACTGCAGTGACGGCCCGTGCATTTGGTTCCTGGGCCTTCAGAGGGGACTTACCCGACTTGATCCACCTCTTAATACCACCACTATCACGTCGCAATCATAGAAACCATCAATACAATACAAAAAATGCAATATAACAACGCGTGGTTTTACAGAGAGAGAGAGACATCTCACATATTGAGGGTGAATACTGTTTTATTAAAGCAAGAAACCCAGTTAAGACTGGAAAACTCTACACTACAACCGAAACTGTGCACCTACATCATCTGGAGCAGTTCACAAGCAATATTTGTCTAATAACATGGCAGAGACCTTAAAATCTAAATAAAATACAACCTACTCACCAGAGATTCAGACTTATAATATGCACCACTCTTTAGAGGATGTAAACCAGTGGTCACTGATCTGGAAGTGGAGAACAAACCCTTTCCCGGGCTGAGACAAGCTAGCTAGCTTCGGGGTTGGGCGACCTCCTTACGATGTCTAGCTTTTCTTCAAAATGGCTTTTTAAGTATGTCCAAGGCCAAATCAATTTCCTCCTTAGGCATAAAAAATTCTAACTCAGATGTGTTCATGTGTGCAGAGAGCTACACGTGTTTTGCCAGTCGAAATTGGCTGTAACCGTTTTCCTCTAATCAACCAATCAGAGGATAGAAAAATGCTGACGCTATTCTGGGCCAGCTAGCTGATGATTCTCATGGAGACTAAGGTAAAAAGTCCAGCAGTACAGACTTTGAAGGCCCTGGGCAGATTAGTTGACATGGCAGTACATAGAGGCTGAAATCTGATTGGACAAAACATTTTTAACATCCACATACACGTACGGGAAGCAGTGCAACCAAAAGAAACGCTACAAAATGAAGAGAATAAACTGTTGGGAATAAATTAATACAATTTCATGGAACAAATATTAGAGTTTAAGTTGTAAATGTAGGTCAGTGCTTCTGATGCAGAGAAGGCTTTGCTGGCCCTGACCGCCCGCCACTGCGGAACTGAATACATGAATCTTTTAGAATGTCAATAATACTTTTACCTTTGACATATGTATCAACATACAATACTATATTGTTTATATCAATCCAACAACCAATCACCTTTGTGCAACATTTTCATTCAACATGATTTTCTTTGATAATGTGTTTATTATTGATTTATTACTGGAGGTAAGATTTGTTAGTATTATTGTACATTTTGTAAAAGTTAAAAATTTAAAATATTGTTATTACTAAGTATAAGTATTACTTACAATAGCTTACAATAGTACTTATAGTAATAGTGGTCTTATTAATAACCTCCACTCTTCTGGGAAGATGATTCACTGGATTTTGGAGTGTGCTTGTAGAGATTATTTACTAATTCAGTCACGAGGGTGTTAGTTAAGTCAGGTACTGATATATAGTGAAGCATCCTGGAGTGCAGTCAGTGTTCCTGTTCATCCCAAAGGGTTGAGGCACTTCCACTCCAACTCATGTAAACCATATCTTCATGGAGCTGGCTTTGTGCACAGGAGCACTGTTATGCTGGAACAGGTTTTGGGTCTCCTAGTTCAAGTGAAGGGGATTATCTAATGCTACTGCATCCAAAGACGTCCTATAGACAATTGTGTGCCTCCAACTTGGTAGAGAATAACCACATATGGCTGGAAAAGTCAGGTCTTCCAAAACTTTGGTTCATATAGCGCAGGTAAATATTACGGTGTCACTGAGTTAATATTTTAAGTACAGTAATCCCTTGTTTATCGCAGTGGTTACATTCCAAAACCGCCCATGATAAACGAAAAACCACGTTAAACGGAATGCTTTTTTTTAATTGTTTAAGCCAGAAAGCAAACTAAATTTGACAAAGATTTTTATTTTGAACATAAATAAGCCGCACCTGTCTATAAGCCGCTTACACTGAAACTAATGAACTTTACACAGGCTTTAATGAAAGACAGTGTCTGTTACACGGCTTGTATCTAAACAGTAGCCTACCAAGAAAGTCATTGTTCACTGTCTTCCTCCTTCCTTTCACAACTATTTCTCTCGAGAGTTTTTCTTTTGGCATCGTCGTGCGTTTAAAAATCCCCATCGGTGAAGCTTTTCTCCCGATGCCGTGCAGCTCAGAACACAGGTGAAGTGTGTCACCGCATTCTTTATTTTCTGTACTGTATTAACATTTTACTTCATTTTATAATGAATAATGATATTTTTGTAATAAATTTCATTATTTTAACATAAAACTCCATTAAAAAAATTCCCTATAAGTGTTTTGGTCAATCGTGCTTTTCACGAGAGACCGGAAAAATCAAACAAACAAATTAGTTATGTGGCAAATGCAATTATAAATAATTCGGGGGCACGAGATTCAAACTGTGATAAAGCAGAGAATTACTGTATTGTAAGTATTGTACGTATAATACACTAATGCATAGTTAAACATTTTAAGTATTGTTGATTTATTGTTGATATATTATTGTTTTAAGCCATATTAATAATGTAGGAACCGTAGGTACAATATAATAATATTCATAATAAACTAATAGTGCAAGCACTGTAAGTATTAATAATGCAATATTAACTACAAGTAAATATTCTAAGCATTATAATAATAATTTTTAACAATTAGGAATATTGTAAGTATTATAAATTCTAATTCAAATCCCAGCCCTGATAAGCACTGTGGGGCAATCGGGCAAAGCCCTAAACCCTCAGTAGCCCACTGTAGTAAATGAGATCATTGTGAGATGCTCTACAAAAGGGTATCTGCCAAATGCCATAATGGTAAATTAATATTGTGCATATTGCCAGTATTGAGTCACTTTGATCAGAAATAATGCAGAATCTTCACAATTTGATCATTTATTTTGTGTAAAAAAGGAAGCTTTTACTTGCCACATGTTACATTACAGCACAGTGATATTTTCCTTTGCATATTCCAGCAAACCTGAAATCAGAGCACTGGGTCAGCCATGGTACAGATCTATATACCTGTAAAGGGATTCATAAAAACAAGAAGATACCTGTTTATACTCCTGCATGGAAGCTTGTTTTCGAAGGGAAATTCTGTTACACATCACTCCAGATATGATCACAATAAAAATCACACAACATAAACACGCTTAAAGCTATAAAATGTGTCCTACAACACATCCTATTTACCTTACAAATCACCGGCCCACACACACACACACACACACACACACACACACACACACACACGCACACACAAACACACACACACACACACACACACACACACACACACACACACACACACACACACACACACTATACACACTACACCGAAGTAGCATGGCAGCTGATAATAACAAGCTTTGTTCATGCTCACTATCTACGCCACCTATTCTACCCTGTAATTAGAGCGGAACGGCCTGATGAAGATGCAAACATTTACTAATCTTTTGCTGAACTGCACAGCGACACTAAGAGAGGAAATCTCTCATGATTGTGCATGACAGGCAACTAAATAACCTGATGTGTCGAAGCCCAGCTCAGGTAAACATCACACAAAAGCACCATACACTCGCTGTGTCCCTATGTGGCGTCTATGATGTGCAACAGGTCCAAATCGAGCGTGACGTTTTCACTGGAGCCGTCATGCGACCTGACAGACGAAAAATCTCTGTTTCTTCTCTGCACCTTTTCATTCTGGTTTTCTTTCTCTCTCATCCCTGCATAGCATGCATATTTAAGTTGACAGAGGGGGATGATTTGCTCCTTTTCAGTAAAACTCCCTATGTGTTTCTGTTTGAATCCTTTCCGACTACACAGATGTACTAACACACACACACACACACACACACACACACCTACAAGTCTTTCTCAGTCTGACAGCAGGAGTGAAATTTCACTCAGTGTAGGTCAGACACGCTAAAGCAGAGGTGAAGGAGACAGCATGACACTACAAAACAGGTGTGCGCTAAACTCCTGCCTGTGTGTGTGTGTGTGTGTGTGTGTGTTTGCTTTTATATTTTAGTAATGTTCTTTATGCAGTCAATTGGTTTGGTTGCAGTAAAATTTATCTGTAGCCCATCATAAATAAGCTACACTTATACTAATGTCAGAAAAAGGTTCTCACATGGATAGCAAGACAAGTGTGTGTGTGTGTGTGTGTGTGTGTGTGTGTGTGTGTGTGTGTGTGTGTGTGTGTGTGTGTGTTTGTTGCATGCACTATGCAATCTTTCAGTTCAATAATTCACTACTGAAACAGTTCAATAATTCACGATAAGTGCCTGGAGCAACCAAGTCGCAGGAAAAGCGGAAGAGGAAGTGTTTGTAGCATCCTCGTTACGCAACGCTACGCTACGCTACACAGAAGCACTCGGGAACACATTCGGCATGGCTGCAAAACAAACACGCAACAGGATATAGGGAAAAGGAGAATGAAATCTCGTATTGCACAATCTGTCTGGGCTGCACTTGTGGCATTGGATCAGGTTCCGGAATGAGAAATCGGTTTAGGACGTAGCTGTCGCTCAGTCGACCACAGTGAACATTTCTGAGTCAATAATGATAAAGCGATAATGAGTTCTCGCGCTGTGTAACGATTCTGAAGCAGGAACGTACAATTGTCCGCTGTTATAAATTTCCGTGGAATTTAATGAGATCATAAATCCATTTTGATCACAAATTAATATAAATATAAATAACATACCCCGCTGACCACCTGCCTGATATTGTGTCGGTCCCCCTTTCCCTGCCAAAACAGTCCCGACCAGTCGAGCATTAACAGCATTAACTTCTTCAGCAATTTGTGCTACAGAGCTCATCTGTTGGATCGGACCACATACTTTACATTTTATGGTTTTACATATCATAAATAATCTTATTAGGAATACGCACCTACTCGTTTGAATTCTATGGCTTTACATATCACTACATTATCAAAATTATCTGGTGCTTTATCAAGTCGAATGCTTGTGGAACCACCTTTGATAGCAAAACTTTATCTTATCATGTTCTGTAAAACTTTAACACTCTCTCACATCATGTGGAGGAAGTTTGGCTCACTCTTCTTGATGTTTGTGGTTATTTGTTTATGCACAGCTCTCTTAAATCCCATGGCATTTTGTTCGGCTGAGGTCCAGACTTCATCATTGTCCTGTTGCATGACCCAATAGGTTAAGACTTAGCTGACAGACAGATGGCCCATTTGACCCTAGAATATTTTGGTATACAGGGGAGATCACGGTCATTTCAATGACTGTATGGTGCTCAGGTCCTGTAAAACAAGCCCAAATCTTCATGCCTGGCAGTTTGTATTGATCTGGTGTGTTTGGTTTCACCAAACGTGTCCCTGTGCATATGGCTAACCATCTCCACTTTGGTTTCGTCTGTCTAGAGAACATTGTTTCATTGTTCTTTTGGTTTGTCCAGATGCAACCACAAATCTGCTAAGACATTTACTCCTGGGAAGACTGGCGACCGTCTTGAACGTTTACCACTTGTGACTAATCTTCCTCACTGTAGAATCTTCTTCTTCTTTCCGCTTCTCCTATTAGGGGTCACCACAGCGGATCATTAATCTTCCTCACTGTAGAATGATGAGCGTTAAACTGTTTAAAGGAAAAGGCCTTCTAACCCTTCCCAGATTGAAGGGCAGCAACAATTGCTTTTCTATGATCATTGCTCATGTCTTTGGTGGTCACACTTGCTGATCATCAATTAATCAAGGGCATTTGATTAGCAGCACCTGGTTGCTACTTAGCCTTTTAATTCCTCTGGAAGCGGTAAAGATGTCCTTAGTTTTCACATAGTTTCACCATTTCGGCTTAATGTTTTGTATTTATCCAACTGTAAGACCTGCTGTTGACCAGATGATTTTTATTGTCCTTATACATAAAAACCATAGAATGGAAAGAGGGTTAGATAGATGTTATATAGAAAATAAATGGATAGACATGGAAAACTTGTTTATTTTTCACACAGAGAGCAGAGGTGGGAATCAAACCCCTAACAACAAACTTATAATAGAAAAATGAATAATACTTTAATTATATTAGACAACAATGAGCACAGTGTCCTTCAAATGCTGTTTTTAAATCTAATTACACTGAGTAACAAATCGAGATGTGATTTTAATGCAAAAAAAAAGTCAAAAATCTAATTCTGAAGTAAATAACATTAGGTTGTCTCATCATTGCTATGAAACTCAAGTGTAAGTTAAACTGATGCTCATTTATGCACAAGAAAATGATCATTCATTGGGTTTAACGATTCCAATAACCGAATTGGAAATCATTTCCCGATTCGAGTTTATTGAACCAAGTGTAAGACCTACTTTTATTTAATATCTTAAAGAATGATGGTTTATTCCTTTAATACCATGAACATTACCAATGATTACATGAGTTTATTTACTTAAGAATGACATCATCCTTTTTAGCTATTTATACGGCAGTCACATGTTGTGCCGTTCCTGTTATCTCTTACTCCAGGGGTCCTCAATCACAGGGCCGTGGACTGGTACAGGACTCTGGATCATTTGTTACCGGGCCACAAGGAAACAATATACCCCTTTAAAAAATGTCTTAATGTTTTTTTTTACTATTTTGTTGATTTTCACTGTTTTTTCTAAGCTTGCATTGATTCTGCATTATGCTGAGTTAAGTTACATTTTCATTATATGTAATAATTAAATTAATAATGAAATTTTATAATGTGTAAAATTCTAATATAATATATAAGTTATTGTGTTTAGTTATGCACGTGACAACCATCCCTCAAACCCCCCAGCCCACCCCCCAGTCCGTAGAAAAATCGTTTTTACGTGAAACTGGTCCATGGTGCAATAAAAAAGGTTGGGGGCCTCTGTTTTACCTTCAATCCGCAATATACACATTCGCTTCCTTTATAGATTGTAGTGTTACTGATAAATCAGAAAGCTCTCCATCCTGAACGCCTTCCTGTCAAGAAAAACGGAAAGGTTCAGCCTTCACTATAACTGCTCAAAAAATGCTGAAGTCTCCATTCATAAATGTCTCTGACCTTCAGCATATCAACAATAATCCTGTTCATAATCCGTTATAATACAAGCCTCTATGGACACTGTTCCTGAAGAAACCATCGCCTGTTTGAATCATGTGGTTCCTCATTAGAGCTGAAGGTACAATCAGAGTTGCTGTTATAGAAAACGACTCACTGTTTTCCGACCAATCACAATCACGTATTAGACAGTAATATAGCAATCAAACAAATTACATCACAATAAATATATAAAGATTTTAAAAAATATATTTTAGGCTTTTTTAACAACTATAGTCGTTATTCACAGAGAAGCAACATCATTACTGCCGTCAACAGTGATGAATCTACTTGGATTAGGCACGAAAAATACGCAGCCAATTCTTACATCGCTGCAGCGACTGAAGCATCACGCTGACCGGGACGAGCACCCGCATCTCTAATTCTGCGTGTCTGCGTCTTCATTTCTCTGCAGTCATTTCTTATGCATACATTTAATACACCCTGATCCCAGCTGCAGTCTCAGAACACACACACGAGAAAACCACTTTCTCATCTCACTTTCTCCATCATCATGACCAGCCTACACGGTTCTGCTCTGACCTACACTAATAGAGTCCTTTTACAGGATAACCGGAAAAGGCCACCGTTCTTAGCAGCCACACACACAAAGACAGACACACACACACACACACACACACACACACACACACAAACAGAGCATTCAAGGAGCTTTCATCACATTCATTCACACCCACCAGGAGTGGGTGAAAGCTGTCTGTGGTCTCGCCAGGAGCCTCAAACCGCTGTCAAACTGATGTACAGCACAAAGTTGAGACAAACGGGAGCTCAGGACGGTTGATTGTACAAGACAAGCAGGTTTTTGTATGTCTTCAGGTGATAATGTAAAGCAAATGGTACAATTCAGGTAAAAGTCAAAAATGCCGGAATGCTGCAATACAGTAATCCCTCAGAAAATCCAAAGTGGCAACCTACCGTATTTTTCGGACTGTAAGCCGCTACTTTTTTCCCACAAATTGAACCCCGTGGCTTTAACAACGAAGCGGCTTATTTATTAATTTTTCCTGGGTTTTTCCCGGTTTCACAAACTTCAGGCCAAAAAACTGAACCCCAGAACATTAGAACAATGAAATTTCCGAACGGAAACGAAAAAACGCACCTCACCTGTGTTCTGAGCTGCACGGCATCGGGAGAGAAAACGGCTTGTATCTACTGTTTAGATACAAGCCGTTGTAGCGCGTTGAGTCAGTGTTAATGGAGAGCTCGCTAACTCCAGTTGCAACAGAAATCATATAAGCACAGACAGGTTTCCAAAACTCGTGCTTTTTTATTTTTCTTGGCAACAGCGTTACGGGTTAGTCAAAGAAACAAAGAAATGAGCATCAGAAAATAATAAGGACATATTCCTCAGTCTTGCACACATGCAGTAATACTGAAAAAATGCAGTGGCAGGCTATTCCCAAAATACCGCTATGCTCATAAAGGAAGCGCAACATATCTCACCCGTTACACCGTGTGTAACGTGTCTTTCGTAAAGCCTGTGTAAAGTACATTAGTGTAGACACTGCAGCTCATAGACAGGTGCGGCTTATTTATGTTAAAAATAAAAATATTTGTAAAATTCAGGCTTATATATGGGTGCGCTTAATAGTCCGGAAATTACGGTAATATGTATACAGTACAGTATACAGAATACCTGTATATCTTAAGGCTTTATAAACTCTTATAAACCTTTCCTCTGCTCTTAAACACTACGTAATTTTAACCTAAAAAATCTGATATAAGTACTCACCAGTGATGATACAAACTGAAAGATGAAGATGAAGATGACTTAAGTGTGTAGTACTAAAAATAATTAAATGAATAAATGAAATTAATGTACTGCATACCCGAGATGAGCATTACAGCTCTTCTGAATGCTTCATTTTTTACACTAGAAAATGCTTATTTTACCGCAAAAATGATTAAAATAACTCAACAATTCTACCTATATACCGCGAAATCCCACGATACAGCGAAATATCCATAAAAACAAAATCAGATACGTTCCATGTAAAAACCCGTGAGGTTACAGTGACACCGCGAGAGCTGCACCGTGATGTGGCGTCAATTTCGCAAAAAAAAATAAAAATAAAAAAATAAAACATTTCTTTTTAGTCATGTATATTACGAATGCAAGAATGTATGTTGTATATTTTTAAGTTGAATATGTCTATAACGGTTACAATCCATGGCTAATATTGACACTTTGTGTGTTCTGTATTCTTATATTCAATCCTAATATTCAATTCTTAAGTTCCTTGTTGTCTTGTTTTGCTTATTTATTTATTTTTTTTTACTTATGCGCTCCAGTCAAATACCAACAAACTAATTCTTTAACACATTTTCTCACACAACGACACACAGTTCCTTTATAACTTCCTTGACAGACTGTCACAAGTTTGTAAATATCAAAGAAAACTTTGTATTCATGATTACTTCAAGGTTTTTTTAGCCAAAAAACAAGTGTCTAATACATTCAGATCCGATGATTAGATTCTAATGATAATCATTCTATTTCTCAACCCATCCTGAGGCATTTAGAGATTGGGCCAGCTCCAGTTGTGAGACATTTCATGAAGTTAGAAGATGCAGACCTCGGTTGTGTCCCACTAATGAAGATTTAGAGATGCACCAGCGCCAGTTGGATACCACTTCATGAAGCTTTCAGACATTGGATTTCGATGATAAACAACCACTTAATCAATAATGCATATGCTGTTTCTAACATCAACAGGCTCTGGTATTAAGGAGTTGGTGTTGAAACTGTAATAATCCCAGATGTTGAGCTAATTTATGAGTTGCTCAGCAGCACCTGGTTCCACAACTCCAACTGACTGTATTAGACTGTAGAAAGGACATTACTCATAATTATCATGATCTTTCTCACTCTCCAGTGTTTGTAATGTTTTTATGATTTATAATCACACCCTTGGTGTCACCCAAATGAGGACTGGGTTCCTGTTTTCCATCTGGTTCCACTCAAGGTTTCTTCCTCATACCATTTTAGGGAGTTTTTCCTTTGCCACACACCACCCCAGTCTTGAGTCATTGAGAATAAATACACGTAATTCCCTTCTATTTACATGTTTTTGCATGCTGTGAGACAATGTACATTGTAAAAATTGCTATAGAAATAAACTTGAATTGGATTTATGAAATTCCCACTACTCAGATTTATGAAATTCCCACTACACAGATTCATGGACTGCTGTACATAACAGGAAATAGTCACGAAGTTCATATGAAGAATCCTACAAAGTTCTAAATGTTATGCCATGCTGCTAAGAGCAGGCGTGACAGCAGGTTTTGAGATCATACAGGGATATTCATCTGAAGTATTCAGACATGCATGGATGCGTATCTCCCAACCATAATATACGCTACTAGTATCATGTGTTTTAAGCGGGAAAAAAACAATCTGTTATTATTATATATATAATATGATGATCGGTGGAGCGGCATGAGAGGTGTGAAGCATGCTTTTAATGCACACGGTATAATCATGCATGTAACATGCGTGCTGAACTGGCACGATATGGAAGATCGGTAAAGGTGTGCATGAGACAGTGGGAGTGCTGGAAATGTCTGGTGTGTGAGTGAGTGTGTGTGAGACACGGTACCATATGTTGAAGTGTATGGGATCATGGAGCAGTGAGGCTGGCTAGACTGGATTAGTAACAGTGTGTGTGTGTGTGTGTGTGTGTGTGTGTGTGTGTGTGTGTGTGTGTATACTGTGTTATCCAACAGGTGTAATTTACTCTATGATAATAATACTATATACAGACACACAGGATTGCACTCTAACGAATTGACTCTGTAATTAGGTCAGTGAACATGACAGATGAATGATGATGATGATGATGATGATTATTATTATTATTATTATTATTATTATTATTAATGAATAACTATAAAGTAGCAGAAGTGTGTTCATCATCTGGACATCAACTAAACCAACTGAAGGTCTCTGTCTAACACAAATACTGTACACACACACACACACACACACACACACACACACACACACACAGGGATTTGAACACAATTATTCTTACACTTTATACAGTATTGCTAAAGACAAAAAAGTTTCACACACTCACCACTTTCCGGAAATATTGCTTCCCCACCCCTGTTTCCTTTCGATCTTCTAATGATCGGGACTGGATGCTGGTCTTGGGTTCCGCGATGTTCCTCCTGATGTTCCTCCTGATGTTCCTCCTCCCTTGCATCCGTTTCTGTTTTGTTGTTGGTCACTTGCGCTTTCTGACTGTATGTGTATATTTATATATAACGTATATAAATGTATAATCTGGCTGTCAACTAGCTTTCGCTTCGCGCAGTGCAGAGCGCATTGCCGCCCCCTACTCGATCTCTGCTCCCCGGCGGTGGGTTTGCGGCGGTGCGCTGTGCAGTTTCCGCTTCTCCGCGGTGGAAAGTTGGAGCTCGGGCTCAGGAACGCGCACGGAGGAGCGCGCGGAGATCGAGCGCGTGCACAGCGCGCAATCTAACAGCCCAGTGTGCAACTTCCAAGCTCCGTGGAACACCAACCCCTTTCTCTGCTCCCCGCGTCGGGTCCTAAAGCCCGACATTTTATCTTCTCCTGCTGAGCAGAGCGACATCTAGCGGCAGTCTGGTGAAATGGAAACGACTTAAGATGTGAAGGATTTATTCATTGTTCTCGTGTCGGATTCAAGACATAACATTAAATAACTCACCAATGTACTGATGCATTATTTCGTATTTAAACTTTCAAAACTCTCAATCTTTAGAAACACATCATATCATATCAAATGTTTTTTGTTTATTTTTTCTAATAGAGCCAAAGACTAGTTATATAAATCCATTCATGTTAGCATTGTTTTGTTTCTCATAGTTTCTGTCTGGTGTCTCGTAGTTTCCTTTCAGCGTCTCGTATTTTAGATTGGTGTCTTGAAATTTCATTTCATTTTTGTGTTTGATTGATTTTGTTGAGTGTCTCATAATTTTAGTTTGGTGTCCCATGGTGTTGTTTGGTGTCTCATACTGTAGTTTCTAATTAGTGTCTTGTAAGTTTATTATTGTGTCTCATAGTTGCTGTTGTGCTTCATAATTTCTGTTTTGTGTCTTGCAGCTCTTTGGTGTCTCGTAATTTCTGTTGTGTCTCATAGTTTCTGTTTAGTCGCTTATAGTTTTAGGTTAGTGTCTCCTAGTTACTGTTTGGTGTCTCATAGTTTTAGTTTAGTATCTTGTAGTTTCTGTTTGATGTCTAATAGTTTTAGTTTAGTGTCTCATAGTTTTAGTTTAGTGTCTCATAGTTTTAGTTTAGTGTCTTGTAGTTCTAGTTTAGTGTCTCATAGTTTCTGTTTACTGTCTCATAGCTTTAGTTTAGTGTCTCCTAGTTTCTGTTTGGTGTCTCATAGTTTTAGTTTGGCATGTCGTAGTTTCTATTTATTGTCTCAGTTTTGGTTTAGTGTCTTGTAGTTCTAGTTTAGTGTCTCATAGCTTTGGTTTAGTGTCTCCTATTTTCTGTTTGGTGTCTCATAGTTTTAGTTTCGTGTCTCATAGTTTCTGTTTAGTCGCTCATAGTTTTAGTTTAGTCTCTCATAGTTTCTGTTTGGTGTCTCATAGTTCTAGTTTAGTGTCTCATAGTTTCTGTTTACTGTCTCATAGTTTTAGTTTAGTGTCTCGTAGTTTCTGTTTGGTGTCTCATAGTTTTAGTTTAGTATCTCGTAGTTTCTGTTTGGTGTCTCGTAGTTTCTGTTTGGTGTCTCATAGTTTTAGTTTAGTATCTCGTAGTTTCTGTTTGGTGTCTCGTAGTTCTAGTTTCGTGTCTCGTAGTTCTAGTTTCGTGTCTCATAGCTTTAGTTTAGTGTCTCGTAGTTTCTGTTTGGTGTCTCATAGTTTTAGTTTAGTATCTCGTAGTTTCTGTTTGGTGTCTCGTAGTTCTAGTTTCGTGTCTCGTAGTTCTAGTTTCGTGTCTCATAGCTTTAGTTTAGTGTCTCGTAGTTTCTGTTTGGTGTCTCATAGTTTTAGTTTAGTATCTCATAGTTTCTGTTTGGTGTCTCATAGTTTTAGTTTAGTATCTCGTAGTTTCTGTTTGGTGTCTCGTAGTTCTAGTTTCGTGTCTCATAGTTTCTGTTTGGTGTCTCATAGCTTTAGTTTAGTGTCTCCTAGTTTCTGTTCAGTTATTGTCTTATCGGTTTAGTTTAGTGTCTCATCATTTTAGTTTAGCATCCAGTTATTTTTTAGTTTAGCCTCATGTGCTTTCAGTTAAGCATCTTGTTGGCCACTGTCTATTTATAAAAAAAAAAAAAAAGTGTAATTCTCATTAAAAAAGAGGTTTAAAAAGCATAACCTCCATCTAATTAAGAAAAATTATGTTATGTTTTGCTGGCACAAACTATCAAAATACATTAGTTATTTTTTTTTTTCTTGTTGCTAGCAGGTTAGGCTAGCATTTACTATGCTAATGTTATATGTTGCCAAAAAAAGAGGTTTTAATGATGTGTTTTCAGGTTTTATTTAATCAAAAAACAGCATTTATGTTTTTATTTACATGAATTTTACAATTTGTTTTACATATTGCATTATCTATACTTTCACATGACTATAATCTTGGTCATTTGGCGATCTCTTTAAAAGTCATTTTTATTTCTACCCATAATAAAATATCATATTACATCCAACTGCTTACAACACACACACACACACACACACACACACACACACACACACTTGTACATCTGTTTATCATGCAATTATACAATCATGTAGTAGCAGCATTGTACATATCGTGCAGATTCAGGAGTTGTTTAGTGTCACGCTGGAAACTGAACCTTTCATCATATTAATAAATTACTATAAAAGCATTTTAAATGTTGTAACCTAATGAATGTATCCCAGCTAAACATCCACCATATAGAACACAAGCAGAGAAAAGATGATGATGATCAGGTGATCAGGAATGTCTCTGTTCTCAGTCATGATTGCATCACTGACTCCCTCTGTCTCATCCACGTCAGCCATACTTTTTGCTGCCTTGCTCATTACATCTGTGGTGTGTAATAGCCAGGAAATGATACAACAATAGTATGTTATAAAAAGCTGCAGAACGAAAAGAAATAGGTTGATGGGCTAAAAAAGGCCTGCAATTGGAAGGAAAAATATTGATCATGGTAACAGATAGATTCAATCTAAACAAAATGAGTTATAAGATGTAGAAAAGAAAGATATTTGTGTAAAAAAATGTAATGAGTGAAAGTAAAAACTTATATTCTGAGATTCTTTTCTTCTCACCATGGATGTATTGAGTGCATATTTGAGTAACTGTAGACTTTCAGTCAGCTAGAACCAGTTTAGACCAGTTTCTCCTGACCTCTCTGAACTGATTGTTTTTTGTTTTTCGCACCATTTAGGCATGCCACATCCTACTCCCCGATCCACAAAGCAGGAACATAGCATGGCTGTTATTTGGAACAGGTTTTACAAGCCTAAGCAATGAGCTGGAATGAACACATGCTAGAAAGCAGTTAAGGAAAAAGTAATATGAAAGGATGTGGAAACATACCGAAGACAGAACAGTGCTAGCAAAACACACAGTCACCTGAAAACATCCTCAAGTGAAAACTTGTAAAGCCTTGTATGCGTTTGGCATTTATGGGATCTGTAACTTTTAGCTACGCTGTTCCTTATCTGCTCCTTATTTACTTCCTCTTGATATTCAAAACAGTGTCTTTGTCTCTATTTTCAAATCTTTTCAGGCAGGCATATCAGTGATACTGTATAAGTACGTCTTATTGGTTGTATAGTGTTTAATTATTTTCTTGTAAGACTCCCATAAATCAAATTTATTATTATTATAATAAATTTGGTTCTTTCCCAAACTGCTAGCGCAACATCGGACGCACCAATTTGTATTGGATGTCTTTTAAAACATGTGAAAGTTAGCCAGACTTTAATACCATTTTAACGTGCAGCGAAGAGAACACCAAGGCACGTAGCGGAAACTTTGGCCAGAGTCTTTCTTGCCTTTTTGTCAAGAGCATAAACACGATATGCCTCATCACCAGAGAGATTATCCGGAGAGGATGATAATTTACTTGTTTTATTTTAGCCTGGTTAATTGGCCCCCCAAAGATGAAGAGCATGGAACTGGGCAGCACCGTGGAGCTTTCACTTGCCCAGTGGCATGTAATAAATTAATGATTTTTTCCACCCTTGAACGCAGTTACAAGTAAGCCCCATGACTTTGGACGAATAACACCTGACATGCAAGTTATTAAAATATCATGTGGGCTGCATAAGAAACAGAATGTCTCTTTGCCTGTGCTGTCAGTGTGGTCAAACACTAAAACAGTACCTGCAGAAAGATGGTTTGGAGCTGGTATATGTGCATCACTGATACACAACAATGTATCACAACATTTAACACCAACATCTAGCTAACTAAAGTACAATATACCTGACACCTGACTCTTTCAGCCATATGGGGTTCTTGTTGAAACTGTTACCAAAAAGGTTGAATCCACACAATTTTTCAGGATTTCTCTGGATGTGGAAGCATTAAGTTTTCCCTTCACTTGAACTAGGAGACCTGAACTTTTATTCCAAAAGCTCATACGAATCTTATAGTCAGGTGTCCACAGATATTTGCCTATACAGTGTATCTAACTTTTAGCTTTTATCATCATAAGGATCTTTTTGACTATTTAAATTCATATTGCACTCTGAATAGCCCACCTTTTTACTGACAGTTTTAAAGAATGAAAGAAAGAAAGAAGTAAAAAATATATAACTTTTGAATATTTGCCAATAACACCATGGCCTGCAGTATTCACTTTCCCTAATACCACAGGAATTTGCCAATGATTACCATTTTTCTTCGTTAAAGAAAGACACGTCACACTTTTACAAAATCCCCTTTTGGTGAGGAAAAACATTTCCTCACCAGACTCTCTCTTATTTTTTATCTCTCGAGAATTCAAAAAACAAAAAATGCAGCTTGTTATGTTACTGAGAACTTCTATGTTCTTCAACGTTCTGTTTACTGTACGCACACTTTGGATTGGAAGGTCACAAGTTCAAATCCCAGCACCACCAAAATGGGCCTTGCTCAAATAGACAAAGCCCATTTTGGTGGTGCTGGGATTTGAACTTTGAATGGAAACCTTTAACTTCTCACTTGTAAGTCTGCCAAATGCCATAAATGTAAATCTAGAGAAATGATAATGCATTAGAGCATTAATCTTGTGCATGAATGAGAGGGAGTGCAGTGGAGTGGTGCGGTTGCAAGGAGTCGAGGTGGGAAGGTGTCTTAATGGTTGGGGTCAACTGTGCAAAGTAATGGAGAGTGTGTTAGAGAAGTGAACAAAAGAGTACAGGCAGGGTGGAGTGGGTGGAAAAGAGTGGCAGGATTGATATGTGATAGAATCTGGATCTGAAAAAATGAATGGAAAGTTTTTAAGACTTGGTGAGACCTGCGATGTTGCTAAGTTGTATTGAGTAAAAGACAGGAGGTGGAGCTGGAGGTGGCAGAGTTGAAGATGCTGTGATTTACATTGGGAATGATGATGGACAGGATTAGAAACAAGTTGAGTTGAGAGAGGCGTGATTGAGATGGTTTGGTCATGTGCCAAAGAGGGACACGGGGTATTTTGGTATTAGAATGCTGAGGATGGAGTTGCCAGGCAGGAGGAGGTTTATGGATGTGATGAGGGATGTAGAGGACAAAGCGGTATAGAGAAGGATGATCTGGTGTGGTGACTTCTAACAAGAGCAACAGAAAGAAGATAAAGAAAAGGAGCGAGTGCATTAATCTATAATAATCTTGATTTTACAAATATTAGATTATATATATATATATATATATATATATATATATATATATATATATATATATATATATATATATATACACATACATATATATATATATATATGGCTGTGAGTTCAAGAAAGAAGCAGAGCAACATAAGTAAAAGCTATTCATTTTCAAAGGTGACCTAACTTCCCTCAAACATTGCCATTTATGTGCTCCATTACATGTTTCGTATGAGCTACATTCTATACTATGGGTTTATGCAAGAATTGAATTTTATTGCAACAGACCAGGTCTGTGTAAGCTGTTGAACATGTGGGATAGAGTTTTAATTCACTGGTATTGTTTGTCAAGAGCTGCTGTCTGAGGCATTAGCATAAGTGTATGCACTCACGAACACACAATCACATTTTTTTTTCTTTTTTCTTCCCTCTGTGTCCTTGCAGGCGTCTCTGTTTTGTTTTGACTCCTGTAAAAACCAAGAGAGACAAACAAAAGATGGAAAACAGAAGGGGGGGTAATCTTAAGAACATAAAAAATGATAATTTCTACACTTTAAGACAAAAACACTGACAGGTTTGGGAGTTGTGGACCACTCGGAGGCTCGCAGCTAAGGTGGGAGTCTTATGGCTTCAATCTGGACTTCATAGTCATGTTGCAAGTCTGTTTCATCCATACACAGGAGATCTGCAATGCAGAGTGTGTTCTAGCAGAATGTTATTAGCATATTGGAAATGACGCCGGAGCTCAGAGTGTGACTTCGAAACGTCCATCTTTAACGCACCTCCTGTTAATCTGTTGTCTTTTTTTCAAACTGTAACTAACTAAGTGCCAGTATATGAATAGACACAGATTATAGCAGAGACACAAGGTCTGGTTTAGGACATTACAGCAGTGGATTTAGCAGATTTAGACTCCAATCGATGCTTTAAAAGGGAGAGTATGACTGATTCCATGTTGTTGAACACTGAATGGTCCGAACTGATAAATCAACAAATATCTGCTATGAGAAACAGAGTTATGAAGAGAAAGCTCCAGGGTACTGACGCCACCCGTGTTGCACGTTGTGTCTCTGATTGGATCTCATGAGAACAATCAGTCAGCTTTGCCTTCCCTGTAGTCGAGAAGCGTGAGGAAAAGCATGGCAAGCGGAAATAACGACCCCTCAGAGGCACTAACGAGAAGCTACCTTCCGCTCTCCTCCCCATGTGGGCGTATCTCTGCATGCTCTGCAGAAACCCCCAGGGCTGTGGGTGCATGTGTGTGTTTGTATGATACAGGAGGAATCGTGGTAGTGCTGACTCAGCATGCTGGAACAGGTTTTGGTCTCCTAGTTTAAGTTGAAGGGAAAATCTTATACCTAAAGCATCCAAAGCTATCAAATATAATAGTTTTCTCAAACTTTGTGGAAATGGTTCACGGAAGAACCACATATGGCTGGAAAAGTCCAAATACTTAATGCATGTCCAATATATCAGCTAGCGGATGCGAGGTGTACGTTTCCTTTTGACTGATCTTTGAGTTAGTATATGTGCTCAAACCATTTCTGTACATTAAATGGCCTTGATCACATTATCACTGCTTATAAAAATGCTAATGGAATCCCAAGTAAGGAATAATATGCTTTTTTAAGCAGTTTTTCACCAGATACTTTCCCTTCCTCGCATCATTAAAGGGATGACTTTCACTTAAGGGAAGCTAATCTGCCAGCTGCTGTAAATTATAGTGTTATTACTATATGTTTTACCTCAGCGAACAGATTAGATATTCTGCAAAAGCAACAGTGTGCAATACATGATGAGGTTATGCCACTTTTCAGCGTGATCCTGGCCTTTTCCATTTTCCACCCCGGGTTAAAAAAAAAAACCGGTATACGTCATTGGCTTTGTGAAACCCCGGCTTGGCGAGGTGAGCTCAGCAAACCTGCAGTATGTGCAGCACGGTGAACATAAATCTACTTTTAAAATCAGAGACGCCGATGAGTCATGCTTCCACATGAATATTATCGTTACAGCCTAGCCATTAGCATAATGCGGGGAGAATGGATCGTTGGCATGAGATAAGAATTGCTCTCAACTATCAAACTGTAACAAATTAATTGGCACTGAGCACTCAGTGCAAAAACTGAATGGAAATTGGTGTTTTCACTTCACCAAAGGCTCTATATTAAGTAATAGTGATTCAGTGCATGCCCACTTGCAGCTTTGTATGACTCAGTTAAATGTGGATGGGCATTTGATCACACTTTTGAGTTTTTGTACCGCCGTTACCCAAATTCAGGGGCACGTCTATGCGATGTTCCCGATCTGCAGTGGTCAGTGTCTATCAAAACTGCTCCAAGGAAGGAACAGTGGTGAACCCTCGACAGGGTCATGGGGGGGCCGAAGTTTATTGACGCACGTGGAAAGCGTTCATATAAACATTTTTGGTAGAGGGGCTCAGACTCAATGGCCACCACGATCATCATTTACTGCACACAAACAAATCCTACAAACGATTGTAAAATGCCAGTGCTGCCATTGTGCTTATGATGTACAATAATAATTCCATTTGGAAAATAAATTGAGGGAAAAAAAAGATTTATTTATGATCTGGTTTCACCCATACTACATAAAGGATGAGGGGAAAAAAATTCAAACATCTCAAGTCCACTTCCATTCCTTTTTTAATGTTCTGGTTTTTAAGGGCTAGTTTCAGGGTTTTAGTTTTTTTTCAGTTGTAGTTGGGCATCTTGATAAAATTTTGTTAGTAGCCCATTAATAATGTGATCCTGCTCCACCAAACATTGATGGTTTTGAGACCTGACCACCTCTAGTTATGACCATATAAATACTTTTTAGCACCATTATTTGTATAGCCTTTGACTATTTACAATAGTAAGCATTACAGTACTTTCACTCACGTGCATTTAGACAACAGGTTTATTGTGCTGTTGTCCTGCTACTGTATGTTAATCACCTCCAATAATGATTCAAATAGCAAGAGTACTTATACATTTCTATTAAACCTACATAACCTGCTACTACGGTTCCCAATTGGTACATAGGCAAAGCAAACCAATGGGCTGGTTTGAGTGTTTCACCACACAACTGCTGCTTCTTTGGAGTTTCGTGCTTATAGTGTTTAGGCAGAAGGTTTTGTAAACCATCAAGAAAAAACATGCAGTGAGCCGCAGTTGTGTGGGTGAAAATACTATATTGATGAGAGTGGTTAGAGGAGAATGAGTCAAGCTCACTGGAAAGCTCTGTAACTAAACCATCTTTGCACCTGTGATGAACGGAAAAAAGCATTTTAGAATGCACAATGGGGGGGGGAATGTCGAGCCTCTTGAGCAGGAAACAACCAGATCAGGTTACAGTTGTTAAATATTTACTTTTAGTTAAAAAAGTTTCAGATTAATGATTAATATGTTGGTAGCATTTAAGGCCAACACTATAAACCTGCTGTCTTTATATTTATTAAAGTGAAGCTATTAGCTGCTCTAGACATCAAATGTACTGTGCAACACTCACCACAGATGAACTCAATTGACCAGATGTTTTCACACACTGTTTTTTGGGATTATGGACACATTTTTCCTACACATGCAGCATTGAAAGAGTATAACGCCCTCATGTCCGTGTTACCTTCAGGCTCTTTCTTCTAGTAATGCTGCCATAGCTACTCCATCCAGAGTCCCCTCTTACACTCTGATTACACTCTACAGTATTTTTTACTGTAATATAACAATAAGGATACTTAATAATCCACTATCCCTGCCACCCATATACTCTCATTCTCTCGCTCATCAAACACGCTTCTGAGCTACCAGTGACAGTGTTCCTCTTCCTTTCTTCTTTTCGGATCAACCTGATTCATCCCGACAGATACATCTTCCTTCGAATGAAGTTCTCTTCCATTGAAGACCACTCTATGCAGCTGGGGATGTTTCTGCATCAACAGCCTAAAGATCCATAACGTTACAGAGCAACTCAAAAACTATGAGGATGGATTTCAACTAATTAATAAACAGTCTACTAACATGAATTACGACTCCAATTTGCTTAAACAATTCTGCATTTGAATCACCTGTCATCAAACTACACACTTTAACAATAATAAAAATTTCAAAAATCTATATTTGCCACCCAGATAAGGATTGGTTCCCTTTTGAGTCTTGATCTGGGAGGTTTTCCTTGCTGCTGTCAACACTGGATCACTCATTAGGGACATATTTACACTTATAAAGAACAATCATATTTATTCATTCTTACCACATTATCTGTGTAAAGCTGCTTTGAGACAATTAAAATCTCCAGACTCTGGGATCTTGATTTCCAAATGAAATGCAACATTTTCTTTCATCTGAAAAGACGACTTTGGCCCACTGACCAACAATCCAGTCCTTTTTGTCCTTTGCCCAGGTAAGACACCTCTGACGTTGTCTCTGGTTCAGCAGCGGCTTGACACAAGGAATGCGCGAGTTGTAGCCCATAAGTACGTCTGTGCGTGGTGGCTCTTGAAGCACTGACTCCAGCTGCAGTTCACTCTTTGCAAATCTTCCCAAATTCTTGAATGGGCTGCGTTTCACCTTTTTCTACCACATTTTTTTCTTCCATTCAACTTTTCATTAATGTGCTTGGATCCAGCACTCTGTGAACAGCAGCTTCTTTAGCGATGACCTTTTGTGTCTTACCCTCCATGTGCAGGGTGTCAATGATCATCTTCTGCACAAGTGTCAAGTCAGCAGTCTTCTCCCATGATTGTGTAGCCTGAACCAGACTGAGACACCATTTAAAGGCTCAGGAAACCTTTGCAGGTGTTTGGATTTAATGAGCTGATTAAAATGTGAGTCTCCAATATTGAAATTTCATTAACTGTAAGCCAAAATCATCAAAATGAAAAGAAATAAACACTTGAAATACATCAGTCTGTGTGATGAATCTTTTGTATTGAAATACTAAATCAACTTTTTTTTAAATGTATTGAGACGCACCTGTATATACACACACACACACACCTTTTTATCTCTGCAAAGCTGCTTTGGAACAATGACCATTGTGAAAATGGTTCGATCAGGCTGATAGAAAACTATAAGCAATGTACTGGATTATGCAGCGTTATTTATTACATAACTGTAAGTTAGGTAACGTGTTTGCTCTCAAGGTTCTCCATCTAGTGTTTAGTTGTAGTGAGTGTTTTTGCCTGAGCCTATTCGTCTAGTGTTGTTAAGATTATTAGGATGACTACAAGGTAAAGAACAGAAAATATGATGTTGCAAAATCTGTAGAACCGAAAATCCTGCTCATGTCTACTACAAATGCAATCTTCTTTACTAGCAGTTACTGTACAGTGGAACACTATAGCATTTCTAATTAATAAAAAGTGTAAAGACAATTCCATAAACAGGTTTTTAACTACAGTATGTTCACGAAGCGCTGCTTATGACCTGCGTAAACCTCGGTTTATGAATGATTACCTTCCATCATGTTAACATCCAGCTCGCATGTCACCTATCACACAAGAAGCTGTACAGAAAAAGGTTTCGAATAGCTGTTAAATTCTCAAATGATATCTTTCGATGTATTATTAGTCTTTGTACATAACTAACATACTGTGTGTTGAATTTAAAACAGCACCACTCTGCCATCTGGTGGTCAATAATATTATCGTATTACAAAACTCAGATCTCTAAAACATTGACATTAGAAAGAGGCTCCACAGCACAAAGCGTACACCTTCAATAAATAACAAGATAAATAATCTTTATTATTTCCATGTCTTTTTCATATATATAAAATTATGTATGCACAATCAATATTACCAATGCAATGCAGAAATTTCCATGCTCAGTAGTGGGTACAAGGCTCCAGAAGCTGCTCAATAGAAGCTGTGCACAGAAAAACAAGGTTACCTTGGAAAACTTGACAATTGATCAGTAAGCACATAGACACCTATATGATGCTTTTAGCAGATCAGAAGGTCCAAAAGGAAAATCTAAACAAAACCAAACCAAAACAAAGAAGTAGCTCAGAACTGTCACCATTTACAGCAGAACATCTGGTGTGTTAATAATTAGCCAGAATCAACCAATGAATAAAATCTGAATAAATTAGATGATGTTACATTCCATCTGACAAACACAAACACGGATGCACGATTACAATCCCGGGCCTCTGGAGCCGCTGCACCCACCCCCCCGAGCCCTTCAGAATTTACACACGTTAAAAACTTCATTACCCAGCATTGAACATTGGCCTGTGTAAACCGGAATCTAATCTCAAATCAGCCCCTGCTCAGGCCTCCTGATCTCCACACACATCTTCCTGAAGTGGTTCTTTACATTTAACTCTGTATCTCGGTTGCGCTGCTTGAGCTTATTTGAGATGTACCAATTGATCTGAAATACAAATCAATTCTTTTTCTGAAGTGAAGGTGAAGTGAACAGGAGCTGAATGGATTTAGGGGGAAAATTAAATAAAATCTGTATCTATTTTCAAACCCTCAAAAAAAAAATAATCCTCAAATATTATTAGCATGATTCTTAACTTTATTTTACAACATTTCAAGCACAAAATAAGTAAGTAAAAGATCTCCATCAACCTTTAAAAGCAAACTATTAATAAGCAAAATCTGCTATAAACAAACAGGACAAGATCCCCTGATGCCACATCCTTGAAAAGGAAAAAAAAAATTCATTCCTTTCTTTCGTTGCTGCTGGTAAGTTAAGTTTATCTAAAAAATAATAATAATAAACAAAAAACCCAACTTAAATATTACATACTGTATAGGTTATTAATTACAGTAACAAGGTTCCATGCAATCTTTTTTTTCTCCTGTACAGATGGAAAGAGATCAGTAGTAATTATCAAGGCCGCACAAGCCCACGGTTTCTGTTGCTTGGACTGCCAGTGGTTTGTGTAGCCACAGTGTGGGAACGAGGCCTTATTGCCGTTATGTCAGTGCGTTGGAGTTCTACGATCCGATTATTCCGAATCGAACAGACGTACAACGCAAATCAAACCCCCCCTTAGATGATGGCCGATTATTCTTGTTTTTCTGCCGCGGCAGTTGCGAACCGCAATGATCGTCGTTATATTACACACAGAGCTAAAAAAAAGACTGCTGCCGTGAAGACGCTGTTAGGAAATGACCGCCGACACACTGTAGGCTTTACGGTTCACATAAGCACATCTGTCACAATGAGAAGTGCATCAAGATTTTGACAGATATTACATTACATCTCCCAATATCTATATTATCAAGGTCAACATAGTGGCACATAGGCAATGGAAGTAGCTGCTCGGCTAAATCCCTGCACACGCACGCGCGCGCACACACACACTGGCCCATAATCAACAGATAATGAGAGCATTACACCTTGAACATCATAATGGACAAGCTAAATAAACCACCTGGGTTCTTCAGTCAAATACATTATTATTATTATTACTGATATTCGTTCTAATAAAAAAATAAAAAATAATAACACACAGCTACGCCGGAGAAGCAGTCAGAAGGGTAAAAGACTCTTAAGCAATGAAATGAATTTTGAAAAAAACAAGAAAAAAAACAGGTAACGAGCCGAAGCAAACCGTTTTAGAATTAAAATACAAATAAAAGCAATTTCGCATCCAAAAGGAAGTGAGCATACATTCATAAGACAGCTTGCTCTGTGATATTGTGTGTTTTTCTCTCTCTCTCTTTGTGCGTGCATATGTGTGTGTGTGTGTGTGTGTGTGTGTGTGCGCGTGTGCGCATGCGTTTTTAAAGCAAAAAGGCACCCTCTCCTCCTGATCACGTGTGTATCCGTATCCAAGCGTAAAAGGCTTCAGTTTATGCATGCCGAGGCTTCTTGCAGATTCTATTTTGCACAAAGCTGCGCTGGGTTCTGAAAAACGCCTTGGCACCTCGACATCCTTTCTCTCACTCGCTAAACAGGAATCCAAGTAAACGATCGTTTTCTTTGGAAATGGGTTTGCTAGCAGCTCGTGGTGACTAGTGTTCCTGTGAAATTAAACAAAGGATCAAAGGTGAAACGAGAGAAGGAACCTGTTAGGGAACCTGTTCGCGTCGGGGCAGAACGGAGAGCCGTGGGAAGCGGTTAAACGACCCCTCTGCGGGTTTCCCGAGAAAACACAGGTGATAGGTCTATCAGGATATTTCAAGGTTAGTTTAAAAAAAAAAAAACAAACACAAAAAACGGAAGTGCTCGTGTGTAAACATCACCAGCCGAGGGCTGTAGAGTTCCTGCAGCCGATCGTCTGTAAAATGCTGGAAAAGCAGAAAGAAGGGAGTCTTTATCTAAAAAGCTGCAGAACAGTTTTGAGGCAAGGTGCATTCCCACTTAAAATGTTTACAGATGCAAGGATGCTCTCAGGGTTCTAGAAACGTTTAGAGCATCTCCAATGGAGAAAACTATTTCAGGAAGCCATGATTTAGGTCATTTTTGGACTTTTGAGGTGGGGCTTTGCCATCCCGGATGCTACTTATTGGTCAATTGCAAATAGACTTTAAATACGTTTTTATACATAATCACTTGGGCTAATTTTATATCCAAAATGGCACAAAACTGGCAAATATCCGATGACAAAAAAATTAGTTTGAACGCTGCACGAATTGTTCATATTCACCCTATAATAGCAGATCAAAAAGAAACAGTGAGGCTTCAGTAAGGCGGGAGTTTAACCTTGGTGAAAATGCACCTTAAACAAAAAAATGGACATGGTGGGAGACTGTAGGTGACTAGGCAATTAAACTGGCCTTGCATCTGTCCCTGTATACACGCACACACACACACACACACGTGCACGCACACACTCACTCGGACACATGGAGCTATACAGATGGCTTTTCTCTTCCTGCCCATCCCACGGCCCAGTGATGGAATGAACAGTCCGTCTGCGACTTGAACGTGATCCAAAAATCTTACTTTCACACGCAAGACACAACAAGACCTTTAAACTCTGACCTTTTTTTGATTCTGCTGTAACTGTTCTAGCTCCAGTTATTGCACTAAAATCTACTGCAACCTACTGCATGGAAGCCAAGAAGCCAAATAAAGCAGAGTTCCTAATGAACTTTATCACGCAATATTGTGTTATGAAGGCCATGCTTGTGCTGTTACACAACACACACACACACACACACACACACACACACACACACACACACACTTGGACACATTCGCACTCGGACACACTCAGCCCAGATAGATTTAGTGGTGACCAGGCCTGCAGGTAGGATGATGTAGAGAAGAGAGGCAGACGGGAGTGTGTGTGTGCTGCCTGATATATCATAAAAGGGGAATAGGGAAAAAAGCGAGTGGATGTGCGTGAGTCCGAGTGTGTGTGTGCTGGAGCCGTCCTAGAATTTCAGCTGCCGACTTTTCCTGTATCTCGCCTCCTCTTCACCTAGAACAAACAGAAGAGAAACACTGTTTAAATATGCGGTGAGGGAACGTTACACAAACAGCAAGAGAGTGTGAGAGAGACACACACAACAGAGAGAGAGAGAGAGAGAGAGAGAGAGAGAGAGAGAGAGAGAGAGAGAGAGATTGTGTGGGTGGGTGTTTTGGAGGACAACAAAACAAACTGACAGTAAATAGGAAATTGCATGCATATATATATATATATATATATATATATATATATATATATATATATATATATATATATATATATATATATATATATATATATGTATATATACACAGTGGAACCCGGTTATCTCGCCCTCGGTTATCTCGACAACCCTATTAAGTCGACGTTTTTGAAGTGGAACCGCCAAATTCTCGCTTTGTCTAAGCATTTTTTATCGGTTATGTTGACTTTTTTTATGTCGCTGAACCCTGATATCTCGAGCACAAGGGGGGAAAATTTGCCATTTAACGTCGGTTATCTCGGTGCAGCCGCAGAAGAACTCGCGGAAGTGGCGGAAAAATCAAGCCTTACAGCTGCTACAGGTGTTGTATTGTATACTGGTGAATCTCTGCTGTTAGTTAGTGCACATATGCCTTTTGTTGTTAAATGTTATATGATGAACGGGAGGCGAAAGCCGCGCTTGGCGGCGCGGAACGTGGGATGACCAGCAAAAGCATAGAATGAACACTGGCAGGATCGGGGGGGATCCGAGGTGCGCTTTGGGAAGAAAAGCGCAGCCGTTGAGAGAATGCCAGTGGGAAGGCACGTACCGGGTTACGCATGCGCGATAACAACGACTGCCGTGAACCAACATATACCAACAATAACGGACAGTGAGAGTGTGGAAGTTTAAATAGGAGCTGGTGATGATGCTAAACGAGCACCATATGTGTGCGATTGAAGCGGAGCTTCAGAGAAAGCGGCCGAGAAAGCACCTGACAAGCTGAAGGGGGCCGAAGGGGGCGTGGCAGGTGGATTCCTGACAGATAAACATGTACTGTATGTATTTTTATAGCATGACTTCATCAAACAAATCGCGGCAACGCTGTTGTGTAAAAAACCCCTTCAAAAACACGTGCATGCACATTCTCATTTATTAACGCACATCATGTACATAAAGAAATTTTAAGCACGTTAATATACTGCCACCATTTTGATTTTCGTTTATCTCGATTATCGGTTACCTCGATGCTTTTTGGCGACCCCCTAGGACATCGACATAACCGGGTTCCACTGTGTGTATATATATATATATATATATATATATATATATATATATATATATATATATATATATATATATATCTCAATTGATTCGATTACAAAAATGCTTTGTTTGGTCCATTTACACACAGAGTTGTTTCCCCACGGACCATTATTCCTGACGCACCACCCACTAAACTCTAAGCGGTAACACTAAGCGCTCTGGACAGGTAAACACTATGGAAGCCCGTTTCCACCACATTATACAAAAAGTTTTGTTTCGGCAACTCCGAGTTTTATTTTTCCAGACAATCGGGCAGCGTCACCTCTCTGTAGTGCCAGAAAGTTTTACACATTAAAACATTTAAATGAAATGGGCAACAATCAGTAGGATCACATGGTATCAAACTGAGCCACGGCTCCCTGGAGAGAACTCTGTCTATTGATCAGCTCTGGAGGAGACGGAACGAGCCTCGTTCATACGCCAACAGCTTCAAACTTCAGACCGAAAACATGGGTACCGGTGGATGCACCGGAAATGTTGGATGTTTACAAATAAAGTCGGAACTGCGAAAAAAATAAAGTTGGAATTGGAACAAAATTTCTTTGGCTTCCAAACGGCAACCCAGAAGACAATGCAGAATGAAAAACTGAGAAACGGTAAGAAAACGGCGAGAGGCGAGGAGACGTTTCATAGAAAACGACAGTTTCCAAAGTTTACGATCTTTTCAAAAGAAAGCATAAAGAAAACACCTTCCAGTGCGTTTTTTTAATTTATTATTTTATTTTATTTATAAATTTGTATTGCCATTTTTAATGTAATATTGCAGTTAAATGGGTTTAGTTTTCACAGATATCCTTGTATGCAATTTCAGCAATAAAAACGTTAATTTTTAAAAAAAAAAGGAAACTAATGACTAACGAATTATTTTGAGAGACCTGTCTTATTTACTCTTTTACATTTAGTATCGCTCTTTAATTAAGAAAAAGGACTTTATCAGATAACTTGATTAATCGATTAACATTCTACCGATTATTCCAATCACTAAAATAATGAATAGCTGCAGCCCTAATAGAAACTCAAGAATCAAAAGTACAATTTTACATAAAGGAACAGCATAATCAAGCACTTGAGGTGGTTAAAACGATAAATTCTTTGTTAGCCAGTACTACGTTTACCATAAAAAGCTTGCTATTCCGAAGAGATACAGCATGATTACAGACTCGAATACACTTGACTTGCTTTGAGAAGTAAATACAAATGGTTTCGCCAATCTGTCTTAATGAGTGGATTTTTAGGTGCATCTAAAAACTTAATGGTAAGTTACAATTATTAGTAACTTTTCTTTAATTGCTGAGGATGAAGTTCCCTGAGGTTACTGTGGAAGGTGAGAATAAAATATTCTGAAGATGGATTTGGACTATAATTAATATAAACAGTTTGATTCTAAGGCGTAAGACTGAAATTGCCATGAACAGTTTTGCATTCAAGCTTCCAACAGTGAACTATTGGCTCACTAATGATGGAACTATAATGAATGGACATTTGGTGGAATCTGGTTCTTCTCAAGGTTTTTTCCTTATACCAACCTTTTTCCTTTCCACATTCACCACTGGCTCGCTCATTAGGGATAAACTTTTTAGGGACTGATTTATGACACTAAGATTCATATGTGCAATCTATTAAATTCTGTGAAGCTGCTTTTTAGGACATTTAGGAATCATTGTGAATCATGGATGAATCGCACTGAAATATCATTTTGGTGTGTGCACAGTTCTCACAACTTTTAACATAAATGAACACTGACATTTTCATTAAACACAGTCATAAAACCAAAACACACATGCATTACTTCATTAGTCCTTGTAATTTGACTTTTTGAATGAATGAACTGTCTTGGGTTTTATTCTTTTGTGATTTTTGTCTACAGGAAATTCGTCTCAACAGATAAATTGTAATTTATATGAAGTAGAGACTTCAAGTTATTCACGTTTCTACAACACGCCCGTGCTAAAGAAATCTTAAATCGAAAATATTTGTCAACAGCGAAGACTTTCAATTTACCATTAGATCATTTGACTTTAGAAGAAAAGCACAAATAAATCCAAACGTAGGCACAATTTTGTTAATAAATCAGAACATGTCGATTACACGCTCTTCATTTTCCATCTTGTGCCTTGGCTTGAGCTAAATCAATTTCTGTAATCACTGGCCACTTTAATAGGAACATTTGAATGCCCTTCTGTAGCTCATGCGCTTATCTGATCAGCCAATCGTGATGCAGCAGCACAACACACAAACACTCAGTTCATATACAAGTTATATATAAGAATAAAGAAGAAAATATGATTTCAACGACTTTGATATTGGTATGGTTGTAGATGCCAGGTGGGTCTAAGGAATTTCAGATGCTGCATTGTCTTCTGGTATTGTCTAACATCAGTCTCAGTAACATTATTTGATTACCAGGGGGTAGTTTAAGGTGAAAGGAAGTCTATAGTAACTCAAATGAGCACTTCCAAACTCAGAAAAAAACATTCGGCACAACATGCCAACCTTCAAGCAAGTGGGCTACACTTTAGAAGAAAAACCAGATTGGACCAGTGCTGTTTGCTAATAACAGGAATCTGAGGCTACAGATTCACTTGGCCTGAACAGTAAAAATAAAATTGGACAAATGTTACTTGGTCCAGTTTCAGCTATCCAAATTTCTGTGAGAATGTGAGCACTATAGCCTCAGATTCCTGTTCTTGATTCATGTACGTAAAATCTGATATAGTCGTATGTTACTGTAGCCCATCTGTGTTGGACGTCTGAGACAAATTTACAGTGTGGTAATTTGAGATTTGACTGCAGACTTCCAGTCATCTCAAAGCAATCTGGCCAATATTTGATCTGAAAATCCCAGGAGCTCAGCACCTTCTGAAATAAACATACCATCTCTCCTAGTGCCAACAACCAATGCGTCACTAAGATCACATTTTTACTCCCATTCTTCATTTAATAATGTGGCCAGTGAGTATATATAACAATTCAAAATACATGATCTTTAACTTGCTGTTATACTGTAAAATGACCATAAACCACCGATTGTCAGAAGATTACACATATTGTCTGGGCATCTACGGTACCTTCTAAATGGTGTCGGGAGAAGTACTTGAGTGCCTCATCCAAAAGCATGACAGGGAAGGAGATCTTGAGGACCACAATCCACTGGGAGCAGCAGAGAGGAGTGACCTGAAATATCAACTGAGGGAGAGAGGGAGAGAAGGACAGAGCAGGAAAGGATTTTAATAGGACAGCAGGCTAAATTAGAACAAGAGCAGCAATCTGGGGTAGTTTCTACCGCAATCCCTTTACATGTAAGAAAGACAAGGTGACCGAATGAACACACTTACTGGTAGCGGCTCCACATACAGTATAAGGAAATGGAGAGACAGGGAGAGCAAAATGGCTCCCAAAAGCCAGATATTAACCCATGGAGGCATCCTCAGCAGAGACTGGTTTTCTGAGAGACTAAAAGAAGGCATACACATAAACTAGTGTGTTGTAGGTCCAAATAAATATTGGAATAAATGTAATTAAAATCGGTTCATGTAATTCTCTGCTCCCAAGTTTCCTTACCTGTTCAGTGCATTGAACATCTCTATAGTGACGAGCACAGAGAGGGCCATTGTGGTGGGATAGCGTGACTCAAATACTTCACAGCTGATGCCCTCGAACATGGGATTTTCCTCAGTACACTGCATGAAGTGGCGCTGCACAGAAACACAAGAAACACAATAAAGCCACATTAACACCAGATGCTAACTCAATTAATTGGGAGCCATTTTGTCTGCAAATATCTATACCAGTAGTTTTTCCATGTTGTATTGGCTGAGAAAATCCACTGTTATTGTTACAGAATGAAAGCGGCCTCTAGAGGCGAATCACTGACACCACATGCTGTTTGTTATTTTTTTATTATTATTATTATTAAATTCGGATGCAACAGTTTTTTATGTGGAGTGTTAATTTTTTTGTTTCTGTTTGAATGCACACATAATATATTTATATTTATTTAGCACATTTTAATGATTTAATACTGTTACTGTTTTTTGGATAAAGTTCTTATTTCACAGTGTTTTATTTTTTTAATACAATATCCATAAAAAACCTATTGGTTGATTAATCGGTTAGCGGCAAGTATGATACAACTTAGCTATCGGTAAAATCCACTGTCGGTCAACCATCTAATTTGTCCCATCTTGGCCATCGACTGTGAGTGGCCTCATTTCCCAATACAAACATGCCCATTAATATAGTCCCACCCCTGACACTTGATTCACAGCTTTGCAAGTCATTGGAAATTCAAATGTAAATAGATTTGCGTTTCCGTTTGAGTTTTGGCAGGCTTTATACAAGACGTGAAGAAAGTAAAAAAGCAGACGTGGTAATTAATATTGCTATTCCAATATGACACGGTCATAATTTGTAAGACACAGGAAATACAGTTACAACTGAGCAGTTGAGGGTTAGGGGCCTTGCTTAAGGGCCCAGGGGTGGTAGCTTTGGGGATCTGGGATTTGAGCTCATGAAATTCTGATCCAGAGTCCAGAGTTCCTATCCAGCGTTAACCACTGAGCTACCAGCTCCCAATTTAATGAAAATTCTTTGATTATTTTGTTTATCAAAGTTTATCAAAGGAACTCACCAGCTGTTGAAAAGACACCTGTGGGCCGTTTTCATCATACATATACCACCAGGTGGCAGCACTAACTGTTCCCAATCCCACGTACCCTGAACACAAACACAAGAAAATTATAAACACAGGAGCAAGTCTTTTTCATCAAATGAGCAAAAATGACAACTAGCAAAATACGCAGGACTAATAAGATCTGCATGTCTTACAGAAGTTCCACAGCAAAAAAAGGTGATCAGAACAATTTAAACATGACAATAGTTGATTAACATAATGACAAATTGAGCACACCAGCATTGTGCAAACTATTTTTCAATCACAGCAAATACAATAATGTTTTACTCTTTCATTAAACCGTGGCCACGGTTTTATATTTCACAGCCACAAACAAAGTGTCCATGGATTATAATGTTGTGTAACCTAATATTTAGCAAATCTAATTATTTGCTAAATATTTGGTCTAATAAAGTCTACTTATGTTATGAATTAGCTGAAAGCACATGTCTAACCCTGGCCTTTAATAAATTAATCAATACATCAAAGACAAACAAAAAAATGAAAAGAAAATGAGAAAAAAAAATAAAAGAAAAGAAAGAATAGAAAAGAAAAGCAAAAAAAAAAAAAAGAAAGGAGAAAAAAGAAAAAAGAAGAGAAGTGATAGTGAGAAATGCAAGGAATTTCTTGGCTTTAATATGTTATTTGTTGCCAGACACTAACAGCTAAATGATCAAGTGCAATATTCACTAGCCAGTTCACTATTTACAAGAGTATATCAGTGTGCCACAATATCCCTCACCTCCGATGGCAAGGTATCTGAAGAAGAGCCAGCCAGAGATCAGTGGCTCTTTAGGGTTGCGAGGAGGCTTCACCATGATGTCCAGGTCAGGGGGGTTAAAGCCCAACGCTGTGGCAGGCAGACCGTCTGTTACCAGATTCACCCACAACAGCTGCACAGGGATCAGAGCCTCAGGAAGACCCAAGATGGCAGTCAGGAAGATGCTAAAAGGGAACAGAGAGATGATGGTGTGTGAATGTAAGGAAAATAGATTTACTGTGCTTAATGTACGTATGAGGTGGTATCAAAAAATTTCGAGACTAGCACGCCACAGATCCAGTCACTTTTGCCAAAATGTCCTCCCTCAGATGCCTTAAAACCTTTAAAACTCGCGATTGACTGGCCCCTGGAGACCAATTCTCTAAGCACAGATTTGCCCCGTTCCATGCAGAATTTGATGTTTGTCCCTTTGTTCTAACTTGCTGGTCATGATGAAATCGCATATGTGAAAACACACACTGTCAGAATAGCACCAGTTGCATGGCTTCTTAAGTACACCGGACGATGTCTTTTGGCACACTGACTTATGAAGGTCGGTGCTCCCTGTGACTGTGCGTGCAGCCTTGTGCTGCCATCTGTTGGCGTATTACAAAACTACTCTTGAAACTCTTTGATACCACCTCTTTTGTATAAAGTTTTATGTGTGGTATTGTGTTTTTCTGAGAAATGCAAAAATAAATGCATTTATCGATAACTATTAAATAATCATCTGTCTATTTGTGGAAATATCTTACACAGTAAAAACGTCTCTATGCTGCAAACCTACAGAAATTATGATTGTGCTTCTGCTGTGTCTGAAATAATTTACATGCAACAGTGTTCGATTCATTTACTGTGAAGTGGTCAGGGTGGAAAGACTCACCAGACGACCTCTCCTACGTTCGAGGAGATAAGGTAGCGGATGAACTGCTTCATGTTGTTGTAAATGGCTCGACCCTCCTCCACAGCAGCCACAATGGTTGAAAAATTGTCGTCGGAGAGCACCATTTCGGAGGCAGACTTGGCCACGGCCGTGCCTGAGCCCATGGCAATGCCAATTTCAGCCTTCTTAAGAGCGGGGGCGTCGTTCACACCGTCGCCAGTCTGAGAAAGATAGAGCAAGTCAGTAGGAGGAGGAGCAGGAGGTTAATTATGGGTTAATCACTCTGTGATTCTAACATTTTCAATATGCAGATATGATCCTGATCCCGATCTAACCCTGGGTAGAGTCATTAATGTTTTTTTCCCCCAGTGAAATGTGCTAAAGTGCTATATCCAATCAAAGCCGAGATGTTGTGTTTGTCATTACAACGAAATCCTAAATCCATGTTAGTCTTTTCAACAGCTACTCTTCAACATGATTCTATAATACGGCTCTTCTCTGAATAATTAGAACTGTATATAATTGTAAATTCATAGCATGTCCTAGATTATATTCGACATATCAACAGTATCTTTTACAGTATCTCACAAAAGTGAGTACACCCCTCTCATTTCAGCAACCATTTTATTCTATGTTCCTAAAGAGAAAAATACTACAGAAATGAAACTTGGATAAATGTTACAGTACTCAATGTGTAGCTTGTATAACAGTACAGATTTATAACTCGACACACAGCCAATAACATACATACAAACCATGGCCACTGTACTGTAACTTGGTTTCAGGGTGTTACTGATCTTCTTATAGCCTGGGGCACCTTTGTGTAGAGCAACAAATCAAATTCTCAAATCCTCAGAGAGTCTTTACCATGAGGTGCCATGTTCAACATCCAGTCAGTCTGAGAGAATTGTACTCAAAGCATCACATTTAAACTGCTCTAATACA
This sequence comes from Silurus meridionalis, assembly GCF_014805685.1. Classification (NCBI taxonomy): domain Eukaryota; kingdom Metazoa; phylum Chordata; class Actinopteri; order Siluriformes; family Siluridae; genus Silurus; species Silurus meridionalis. The sequence goes on from NC_060908.1 coordinate 7,450,120, forward strand.
AGATACACATATTTGTATGGTCCAGTCAACGCATTCCTGCCCCCCGCCCCCATATATAATCTTAGTGTACTTGCTCTACAGCTTTTTACACTGCGTAAAACCCTTTATATTTATTTGTTGCCGTTGTTCAACAGCTTCTGCATATTTCTCACTGCCAAAGCCTTTATATGTATTTGCTGTACATATATTTACACATATTCTGCACCTGACCCTGACAGTACTATTTGCACTTCTAGCAGATGGTAAACTACATTTTGTTTATGTGCAGCTGTACTATGCAATTGCAATATAATTCTTTCTTTCCTTCTTTTCACTTTCCTACTTACGTACGTACTTACTTACTCAGCTAATTCACTTGGTCACTGGTGATCCGTAACTGATTTGCTGCCAAATTATTGTAACTGCTTGCTATCAGATCAACAGTTCACACGCAATTCTATACTGTACAAGCTCTAACAGCTCTCAGTACAGCACACTGGCACAGGTGAAGTCTCTCTCTCACCATGGCTGTAATCTCATCAAAGGACTGCAGGTAAGCCACGATCTTGGACTTGTGCGCGGGCTCGACTCGAGCGAAGCAGCGTGCACGTTTCACGGCCTCCCGCTGTTCCTCGAGGGGGAGGTCGTCAAACTCACGGCCTGTATACGCCTTGCCCTCCACTTCCTCATTTTCCGAAAAGATCCCGATGCGCCTGCAGATGGCCACCGCCGTGCCCTTGTTGTCTCCCGTGATCATGATGACACGGATGCCGGCCTCACTGCACAGTTTTATGGAACCGATCACCTCTTTTCTAGGTGGGTCCAGCATGCCCACGCAGCCGACGAAGGTTAGGTTCGACTAGACGACCACACATATAGAACAAAAACTCAAAATCAAGCACTCATACAATATTTATTCATTCATTTATTTATTCATTTATTTATTACTATTCTTAAAAAAAAAATAAGATCTAAAACATTAATGCAACTTTAGTACATTCTATCAAAAAATTAAATAAAAAAGAAAAAGAAAAAGTAATGAAAGGCTTTATTTTATGCAGGTGTGAAATAACAGGAAAACACTTTTACAATTTCACACACACATGTACAAACACTTTCTCGTTCCCTTACCTCATACTCTGAGAACTTGGCAGAGTTCTCCAGGTCCATCTGCTCCTTGCGAATGGGTGTGTCCCGCGTGGCTAGTGCCAGACAGCGCAGTGTGTCCTTGCCACTACCCCACTCTCTGATCGTCGCCATAAGCCCTTCCTTCACAGGCACGGTCATCGGCACCTTCTCAGTGCCCACCCTTACATGTGTGCAACGCTCAATCACGCTCTCCGGAGCTCCCTACAAAAAAATAAATAAAAATTAAGACACAACTCCATGGTATGGAAGTACACCAGGTCATGTAAACGAAATAAATAAAATGCCTTAAAATGAATCCAAACATAGGAAGAATAAACGTTTGGTAAAATACAGTGTGAATGTTTTGGAACAAGACTGACCACTTCATTATATATTATAAGGAAATGGAGATCCTGAAGGCTGGTTAATATTTATGCACTGTAAATACCGTATAAAAACATATTACTGATTTTGAACTCCTTTATCGAAAATGAAAATATTACATACAATATTAAGCATTATTGCTTTGATGAGCACTTCAAAATTAGAGTTACTCAACCCGGAAGGTTGTAATACATATTATAAATAGTCTTTGCTCGTCTAATCGTCAGCACTGTGATATTGGTAACCTTGACTACATCCAGTGTATATTAGTGCCATCATATTGTAACTGCTTTAGTACAGCTTTTAATATTAACACATTAAATCAACAGGATTATTAGACAAAACTTTTACATACATCAAGCAATAGAGCAACATATCCTTTATTACTGTATATATATATATATATATATATATATATATATATATATATATATATATATATATATATATATATATATATAAATATAAATATAAATAAATAATTGTTTTTTTTTTGTACTGCACGCTAGAATACTGTGTTTAAACACATTTCAATTTTAAAATAAACTTTTAGAAACTTTTTTTTGTTAATACTGGAGAAAAGTCATGACTTTTGCTTGTTTACTTATTCATCAGTATTTCCCTAATTTTCTCCCCAATTCAGCTATTTGTGTTTGAACACTTACTGCCCAGCTCTCCTCTATTACACGACCAACAACATCCAGGAAGACAAAAAAAACCTGCTCTGAGAAAAGCACTGTCCTGCCATCTTCCTCATACATGAGCTCACAGATAACTATGACTAGTGCCAATGTAATTGACGGGGAAGAGCAGGGGATAAGGGATATACATCGTCCCTTTCACCAGAGGGACATTATTCTCCTGGACATTGATGGCTGAAGGAACACTTGGTTCTTGCATCACTGCAGGCTGATCCCCTGACTTATTGCTATCAGTACAATCTGGAGACGCTGAATGCAGTAAACAACATTGCGAGTGAGGTGGACCAGCTGGTTTGGAGTTGATTAGGGTTTGTACCTTAACAAACATCCTGCTCGGGGAGCCGGCTTTAGTGGGCGTGCAGTACACGGACATAGACTTCCTGTCCCGAGAAAACTCCAGGGTGAACTCCTTATTCATTAGCCTCCTGATTACCTGAGCAAGTCAAAAGAGTTGAAAGTTAAAAGAACAGTCACCTGTGTCTGTGTGTGTGTGTGTGTGTGTGTGTGTCTGTGTGTGTGTGTGTGTGTGTGTGTGTGTGTGTGTGTGGCTGCTGTCTTTCTCAGCTGTTCTTTAGGGGTGGTGTGCAGACGAGCTCGTTTGTGACCACCTGTCAACCCCAGGTGCTGAGGTTTTGGCACACACGCATACAGATGAAAAGAGCTGTCAATGACAGGCTCAATATCATCCTGCAGCAGTCTTATTAAACCTACATGGCTTAAACATGATGTAATGCTTGCTTGCTTACTGGGTAACATATGCAAAATATTCAACAACTGCAAAATAAATAAATAAATAAATAAATAATATTTGTATTTATTGAATCAATTAGCATTAAAATGCTTTAAATATATATTTTTAGTCCACTATCAATAACTTGCTATTTAAACCCAAGGAAACTGACTGATAAAGTTTTAACCACAAATATTTCATTTCTATTATAATATATAAATACACTATATGGACAAAAGTATCAGGACATCAAACTTTTCCAGCCATATCTCGTTCCCAAACTGTTGCCATGAAAACCAGGATATCTTAGGGTATGGTAGCATTAGATTTTACCTTCACGAGCTCCATGAAGATATGCTTTACATGGGCTGGAGTGAAAGATCTTGAGTGGCCTGCTATAGAGCTACTGAACACTGGGATTAACTGGCTCCTCATCCTACATCAATACCTGACTTTACTTTAAACACATTTCCAGAAAAAATAGAGGTTATTATAACAATAAATAGGAACTAAATGTGGAATAGGATGTTCAAAAAGCAGATAGACGTTTTATGGACAGGTGATCACAAACATTTGTATGTGTAAAAAAAAAAAAAAAAGAAGAAAAAGTTGGCCAAAAATATTTTTTGCACTTCAAACAGTGAAAAATAAAAGTTAAAGTTTTTTCTTTCACAAAGACCTCCAGATACAATCCCTTCTTTGGTTGCTAACCACTTTCTAATCATAAAACAGAGTTTCGTAATCTCACCGAGGTGGGTTTGTTTTATACAGTATATATCGCGTTCCGCCACTAGGGGGCGAGAACACCTAGCATGTTGCACTGACAGGTTTCTCATACGAGAGCAAATGATGACCTCATGCCAAAAGGTATACAAGAACTTACAGGAACTGTAAAGCTGCTTGACCCCCATACCTTTTTTTAGCCTACCAGATCCGGGAGTTGACGTCAGAATGGTTTACTTATGCCCTTAAAAAAGCGTCCATCCATCTCATGCTCTCAGTGCACTCAGAAAGCACTTTATAAGAACAACACAGGATGAAGGGGAAGCCTTTCTCTCCTGTCCGTGTGTGTCTCCGAGCCGGCAGGCAGAGTTCGGAGTTTAGCTAACCTCTTCATAAACTAGCCGGCTTGTCTAAATATTATGTTTTTCCTCGGGGAAAAGCATTTTTCTTGTTTCTTTTTTGGACAGGGGATGTACTCGGCCTTTGTTTGGAAAGGGACAGTGGAAAAAACAACAGTTTTAACGGTCAGTCACTCCTTCTCAGGAATGCGCTCTGTCGTTAACCCAAAAGAGAAAATTGTCGGAGAGAGTGTATTTAATAAGGGGAATAGATTGAAGGCCGATAAGGAACAATTTTCCTAACACGGTGCCTGAGGGTGCTTTCACACTATGTTTAGTAAATGGAAAGAAAATGTTATGGAAGATTTTTGGGTTTAGACCAAAACCGAGCAAGGTATTCCCCGTCCGCTTCTGACAGAAATCCATCTTGGTTTAAGTGCGGTTTAAGTGCTGAAGAGATTATCATGGTTCAGTTACAAAATCAAAGGTTATTCAACCCTGGATCGATTTATCTGGATTTGAAAGCCTTTGCACAAAGAAAGCAGTTTAAATTCTACCCAAGTGCATTTTAGACTGCAGCATTTTTCCGTAGATTCGAGTTAACAAGGAGTCGTGGACTGAGCCAAAGGATGGTGCTGTAGAGCTGCAGAAATGCAATGTGTTCAAAATATTTGACCTGACAAACAGCTTATATACAGCTTATTATTACTTCTATAATTATCTAGTCATTTACAGGAGTAATAAGATCCTAAACCACAAAGAAAATTTGAATTCTGCAGAAGGTTTTGACATTTTGGTTCTCGGTATAATCGGAAAAACTGTGGAAACAAAATATTCTTATTTACAGCTGAAACTCTTTCACTCACCCCGTTACAGATTCCTGCCCTCTCCACTTTGCTGATGTTGGACAAGTCGGTCTTGAAGACGTTCATCTTCTCCACCAGGGTGGTGAGCGCTGTTTCTGTGGCTTCACCCACCTTCTCGTAGACTCCTTTGGCCTGTCGGGGACACAGTGAACAGACACTTTGACATCCACACACTAGTCTCTAGGGATACCAGTGAGAACGCCAAGCCAAATTTCCACAGAAGGCATGAGAAAAAAAAACAAAAACAAAACAAAAAAAAAAACATCTAGATGAGAAAGCAGATGTCCTCGGATATCCTGGATGGAAACGAAACTTGAGGATAGGAAAATCGACGAGAGAGAAATGGAAGATGATGTAATCGTATGAGAGTTCTCAGTGGTTTTAGCGCTGATTCAGATGTGTTAAAGGGACTGGCTGATTTGAAATTGCTCTCTAATGCTGAAATGGGTATAATAATAATAATAATAATGGATATGGTAATAATTGAAATGGGAGCGAGTTGGATTACGACTGTGCCAGCACAGTGACAGTTCTCTCAAACACACGTCAAACCAAAGACAAGATGTTCTATTAAACTATACTATGATGTGAACCAGAGACTTATAATATAATAACATGCAGAGATTAACATTATGACATTATAACATCATGACTGGTGAAGTGAATAACACTGATTATCTCTTCATCGTGGCATCTGTAAGTGGGTGAGATATTATTAGGCAGCAAGTGAACATTTTGTCCTCAAAGTTGATGTGTTAGAAGCAGGAAAAATGGGCAAGGCTGTGTGCGAGTTCCTGTCCTTCTCTTCTCTTCTCTTCTGATCTGCGGGATTCATCCAGACGATCTGAATGAAGCCCTCTTCAACTGGACACCCACTCTGTGCAGCTGAGGATAGCACCACATCAACAGCCTTAAAAAAAATCCATGAAGTTACTGAGCAACCCAAGAACTTCGATTATGGATTTGGACTGTAATTAATATCAACAGTCTTCTACAGTGGCTCAGGATCCCAGGTTGCCTAAAAACCTTTCAGCACCTATCACTGAACAGCACACCTCAATAATGATTTAACTTTAATGAACAGACATTCGGTGCCACCCAGATGAGGATGAGGTTCCCTCTTGAGTCCTCTCAGGTTCCTTCCTTATATCAATCTCACATCTTTCCTTGATACAGTGTCCACTGGCGCGCTCATTAGGGATAAACGTACAATTATAAGGAACAAACTTATAGGTGCTTATTAGTGCAATCATTCAGGAATAAAAACTGAATGTTCATCGAATTTATATGAAATTCGTATTGTAATCGGCAGTGCATTATGAAATTGGTCCAAATGAGATAAAGGTCACAGCAAGGTCAAAGGTCTGAAATCGTTATTTCTTCCTTCTTGCATTCGCAATGGCTTTTCAAAGCACCAAAGTTATGTAACGAAGCCTATACTCAGTGGCTGAGGCATCCCCGAAGATGGCTTCAGTATATAGTAAGATTCTAAAGAGCTGACGCACACATCGTTACAAGACTCCTAGACTTCGCCTTAACTGCACTGTGTACGGGGCTTAAATACAGAACAGATACACTGTTGCATAACATGGTCAAGTTGATTCCATGGTGACAAAACGGAGATGAGATGCCAAACAGGCAAAACGAGCGTACAGCATGGCGCTCAGGGGCCAGCGCATGCAGCAAGTGGGTGTTTATGAGTGGGTGAAGTTCATAGATATTAGCACCTTGTCTATGTGGGATGGAGTCACTTTGCTTTGTAATGCATAGTGCTGTAGTTGACGTTCTTTCATCACAACTAACAGGGAGGGTTGTTTTTTTTTTTTCTCTCTTAAGACGATGAAATTATGAAGGACTGCTATATCTACATGATTATCAGACACACACCACACACACACACAACTGACCTCATTGTAGTCCAGAGAAGAGTCATTACACATGGAGCAGATTGTAGCCAGTTCAACAAGGCCATCATACTCTCCGCACTTTACAGGTTTATCAGCTTTCAGCCTGTGAAGCACAGAGACGGAAATACAGCATTAAATGCTAGTTTATCAATAAAAAGACCATTTTTAACATCTGAAATAATGATTTTAAATTCCAACTACAACATTCATTGATGTACAGTATATCAGAGACAAAATCCTGCTGATTTTGTGAGTTTCATTCATTATTTCCCCTAAAAAACAAAATGTTAATCATTTATAAATGTAATTTTTAAACTAGAAAACCTTCAATCCAACAACAGAAGGATTGTTCATGTGCAATTCACCAAGAAACGACTAAACAGAACTAAAGTCCAGTAACAAAAGACACCTTTTGGTCATACTAACATTTTTTCGTTTGAAAATGCCTGGAAATCACTCGTCAAATTCAATATTTTTTGTTTTTTTCTAAAAAGCCTAAGAACCGTGAAACAAATCTGCTTTTATAGAAAAAATTTTAATAAAATACATATACAAAAACTGAATTCTCTGACACTTAAAAAACACACAACACTACTGTGGAGAGATCATGAGTATAAATCCCAACATGCTACAGCCATACGTGGCCCAGAGTGAGAGAAAGCAAACTTGGCCATGCTCTCAAAGAGCTATCCAACATTTCATTGGTTATCAAACAGTAGCCAATGAAATGCATCTGTGAGTTTGTGCATGCTGAAATAAGCGTATAGCTCTGTTTCCCCTGATAGTGCATGAGCAAAGAAATCTACAGGAGCTGTTAAAGCCCAGCTCCCGTTTCCTGCACTGGTCAGTGCCCGTGTGTTTGGACACTTTGACCGCATGCAATAATAGCAAATGTTGATCATTTGGACTATAGACAAACATACATGAAATAACAAAAAAAAAAGATTATACGTGTATATATAAATTATGTGTGTATATATTTTTTTATTATTATTATTTATTTATGCAAATTGAATTGAATTCAGTTGCATTTAAATGATAAAAACCCTCATTTCTGGTCTTCTCTGCCTTACTAGAGCTTCATTAACAAATCATGTTATTATGAGCAGGTGTTCTGTATATTTGTTTATGTGTGTATGTGTGTGTGTGTGTATACATACACTTGTCCTTCTGGAGCATAGGTTGATCCCGTGATGGTGAACTCATGGAGGGAGCAGCTTTGGCTCTCTGCTTTATTCACCACAAACATCTGATACGAGAGAGAGAGAGAGAGAGAGAGAGAGAGAGAGAGAGAGAGAGAGAGAGAGAGAGAGAGAGAGAGAGAGAGAGGGAGAGAGAGGGAGAGAAGGTAAGAAAAAGCTATTAAACTCAATTGTGATCAATATGAAAATAATGAACTAATGAGTTCATGATGAACTATTCTAAATGAGAAATTGTCTCAATTATTAGTAAATTGTTCTTAACCCTATAATTAACTTTATTATTTATGTTTTGATTCCAGGAACAATATAAATCATATTAGGTTCATTATTATTTATTAGACACTATAGGGTGTTTATTCTTGAATCTTTCATCCTGAGCCAGTTACACTTGGTTTTTAATGCAGATCTGTAACTCTGTAAAATTACTATATTTCACTTTAACACAATTTTAACATTTGTAATTGAGGTTAATGGTGATTTCCAGACCCATAGTCTTTAAAATAATGCAACAAACTAATGTTCCCCATCATCGTTATCATCATCATCACGAACATGCCCCACTATAATTACTACTGCAAACATTTCTGGGAGAAAAAACAATTCCCCCATTCAACCAATTCAAAAGGAACAAGGAAGTGGAAAATACTGATGGGAAAAAAAGAGAACAAAAAGTCTCTACAATCAGGCTCCACCCAATTAGAGCAGGGGTTTCCCTCAAGCAGCAGCCAATCAGAAGCTTCGGAGTGATGTCATACTTTTCCAGGAACTAAGATTTCCTGAGTTCACCGACCTGGCATAAGCCCCAGGCTGTACACAAACACGCGCGCGCGCACACACACAGTTACTTGTTTTGGACAGGTTGTGTGTCAGAACACTGATGAAAGAAGAAGGCGTAGAAATGAGAAGAGAATTGCGGAACATTTTTTAAACGAGCTTTCCTCATATTTCTTGCCTGTGTTTTTGCCTGGAAGCAATTTTGACTTCCATTCCAGACAAAAAAAAAAAAAAAAAAAAAAAAGTTACCTTTTGTATGTCTATTTCAGGCTTGTTCTACTTTTTTTAAGTTTCCTTGGGTTTTGAAAAAGCAAATTATAAATAGATACAAATACATTTACAGTATAGAAAAAAGGGGGTTTATGGAATTAATTCAGAAAAGTTTGTGGAGAAATTGTGTGTGTGTATATATATATATATATATATATATATATATATATATATATATATATATATATATATATATATATATATATACACACACACACACACACACACACACACACACACACACCATGGAACACCAATGTTTCCCAAAGAAATAACTCATGAAATTGCTCATATTTAAGGAGTTGTCTTATATGATGAAAAAAAACCCCAAATGTTAATATTTAGTAGGGATGCACCGAAATGAATATTCTTGGCCGAAACCGAAAACCGAAAAAGGAGGAAAGCAAGGCCGAAAACCGAAAAAACTAAAAACACCGAAAGAAATGATGGCAATTATTATTAGCATTGCATTAATGGCTATGACTGTGTACTAACCTTACTAAAATCAAGGCATTTCAATTGCATAAATTAATATTAAAGTCTCAAAGAATTAATCAATTACAAATTATGAAAATATTTATTTATAGCACATTGCAACAATGCACAGGATAAAATAAATTTAAATTTAGTCTTAAATGTTTAACTTTAATGCACTCATGTGTACGTTGAATAATAATGTACAGGCCCTCTGGCCTGCTGAAAGGTTGTACAATTAAATATGTTCTTTCCTAAAAACAAAGTGCATTCAGAACAAGTGCAACTGCTTAAAGATACAACAATATCACTGGGAAACTTCCTGCCTTTTCAAAAACGTCCGCCACAGACGGAGTGCGCATGCTCAGAGGGGTTTTGCTTTTCTGTGCGTTTGCGTTCCTCTGATATTCAGCATAGCGATCGGATGTTTGGATTTCAAATTAAACCCGACGTGGAGAAAGTTTTTGTAGACGAAATTTCGGCATTACATGTTTGCAAATCGCTATCCGTGAGTCTTTCTCAGATATACTGAAATACGTCCACACCGCAGACATGTTGTTTTAGACATGCACGTGCAGGCAGCGCTTTCTGTTTCCGTCATCACAACAAACTGTTTGCACTTTTGGGCCATTTTCGGCCGAAAATTTTCGGTGGCCGAATATTCGGTGCATCCCTAATATTTAGCTAATTATTAAGTATTAAACTGCAGACTACTTCTAACAAACAAACACACTTTCATGAGCAGTCTCTCAAAACAGAATGCTGAATGACTAAATGGTTAAAATGACTACTGCAGTTGCACTATATGAACAAAAGTATGTGTGACGTGACTTTTTCAGCCATATGTTGTTCTTCCCCATTCCCCAAACTGTTACTCTGGTGAGGACAGTGGATCTGCTCCTCTGCTGTGGACTGCTAGAATAAGGTTAACAGAAGTCTCTTTCAAAATCAAATTCTGTTTAGATATCTGGTGCCTGGGAATGCAGTAGCCCGGGGTGGGGGTAAAGAGAAGCTGTTCCTGGAGGAAAGCACCCCAGGAAGTAGAAAGCTGGGAAAGCTGGGTGTTAGAGATCCAGTGGGTGAATGGATGAGTAAAAGCAATTATTGTACAGTAACTAAAGAGTGCCTTCAGAGAAACAAAAAACCCTGGAAGAGTGTGAATGTGGATTTGTGTGAAAGGAGGTTTAGTGGTACCGCTATTTTGCATGTAACAGAGCATGTGAAGAGGGTGCATGTAAAATGGGTTTCCTTAGGTGAGTGAATTGAGAAAGAATAAAATCCTGTGATTACACTGCCAACGTGAACTGAAACTTCACAGGGAAGCAGGGCTGCATACAGACAGGTGTGTAGAGGCCTCCCCTAGATACGGCTATTAAAGTCGATAGGTCTGCATGGTAGGGAAAACCCAAGCTCGCGCTGGTGAGTCACTGTTACTGGAGTAGGAATACTTAGTACAGGGCTGGAGTATGTTATGTCTGTGTTTGTTGTGAAATGTAATATGTGTAAGTTTCAGAGAGATCCGGATGCATGCACGAGGTGAGTATAAAGCACATTGACACGATTTAGAAAAATAAGGAAATAAATTAAACTAAAATACTTCTTGCATAGATTATAAATAGTTGCATGCACAGATTCATGAAAAGTTCATGTGATTTCATTTAGGAGCTTTTCTTTCCCATCTGAACACACAACTAAGATAAATTCATAGTCATAATAATAAGAAACAGAGGGCATGTGGCTAGAGAGTGGGCAAGGAAAGTAAAAGTAATTTAAGAAGAGGGGTCAATAGAAATGGAGTGAATGCAGTAGTGGATGCAGTAGTGGGGAAATACAAGCCTTTTGAGAAAGATATTAATAAATATATGACGAACTGCGCCACTATCAGATTTTCATGAAGGACACAAATGGCCACCATCCTAAAATGATGCATGCCCTCCAAAACAGCAGGACCATACCCTGTGCTAAAGATCGACAGTAATGGCTGGACAACGTTTGTCCAGGATGCAGCAGTCAGAATTCTCATAAGGTCAAGAAAATATGACCATATATCCCCAATCTTATCGTCCATACACTGGCTACCTGTTACTACGAATTCTACTGCTACTTACTTACAAAACCCTAAATGTTCATCTCCCATGTATCGTTCCAGTCTTCTAACATGCTACAATCCATCATGCTCCTTGAGATCCCAAAACTCTGGACTTCTTGTAGTTCCTTGAATAGCAAAGTCCACTAAAGTTGGAAGATCATTCTCACATTCAGCTCCTAGACTGTGAAATAGTCTTCCTGACAGTGTTCCGAGCTCAGACACACTCTCCCAGTTTAAATGCAGATTAAAGACGTATCTTTTTAGCGAGTCCTACACATAACACACATCGCATACCATAACCTTGTGCTCCAGGACATCTGATCACATGCACATTATCAACTTGTGCTGTTAATATTATGAACAGCAGCAACGCTAATTCCTCTCCACTGCTTCTCTTTCTCTACCCATCCCGAGGCATCCTAGTTGCGTCAGCTCCAGTGACCTCATGAAGATTATGGACCTCTAAAGAAGTAGATGCCGACGCCGCAAACATACCTGGTACAGACATACCAGTGCAATTTGGATTCCACCCCATGTGGAGTTTGGACATTGGACCTCTTTAAATGTTTAAAGGCTCTGGCATGGAGAAGCTGGTGTCGGATCTATGAGGATTTCAAATGTTGAGCTATTTCATGAGTTGCTTAGTAGCTCCTGGTTCCATAATCTCAAATGACTGTAGAAGACTGTAGAAAGGACATTACTTATAATCCTATATGTCAGTGCTCATGTTAGTTCTCACTATCCAGTGTTCTGTATTGTTTAAAGATTTATAATCACACTCTTGATATCACCCAAATAAGGACAGGTTCCTCTTCTAAATCTGGTTCCTCTCAAGGTTTCTTCCTCATAACATCTAAGGGAGTTTTACCTTGCCACAGTTGCCATGGCTGATCATCAGGGATAAATACACATTGTTCACCTTAACTGTTAAATTCTGTAAAGCTGCTTTGAGACAATGTCCATTGTGAAAACCGATATAGAAATAAACTTGACTTGACAACAATACAAGTAAAAGGTACATGGAGACTTGAATGGATGTTATAGCTAAATGAAGATGGACAACCTGTTGGACATGGAAAAGCACGTGGGGACTTGTGTCCCGGACCCCTGCTCAGAGCAAGACAGACAGAATCCCAAGAACACTCCTTAAATAGAAGAATGGCTGAGAATGTGGACAGAAAAGCTATGGATCATTGGGGACAGTATCTGGGGACTAGCGCTCCCCAAGAGACAATAAAAATTGATCAGGAATGGAAACCTCACCCTAGGGAGTGAGAAGATTTGACAAGTTTTTAAAAAAATGAGTGAATATGAGGAACGGGTGAAGGAGATTCAGGAACTGGCCGTAGGATGGTCAAAGAAAGTAAAGACTTAAATAGAGAAGAGTTTCAAGCGACATGTACGCTAGTTCAAAATACCCTAAAGAAGACCTTAGAAGTAGGTGAAGAGATTGCAGCGTTGGAGAGTTTGGGGTTTAAGAATGATCCGGGGAGGTACGAAAGGTTAAATAGGACAGGTAAAGAATTGGAGACTATGGCATTAAACCCTTTAGTGGAGAGGAGAAGTAACAACAGGAAGAGAGCGTTAAGAAACAGATCCACGCTAAGAGCCCCAGCCTGTTACAGCTGTGCCATACCATCAAGCATTACCTGTTGTGACCAAAGAGTGAATAAATGAGGGCAAGAGAGCAAATAAAAAGCAAAGTGAAGAAAAAAAAGAGGAGGAGTATAATGAACCTGAGGAACAGAAGTGCCCACACCTGCCTGTAACTCAACTCCCTTTGACAGTAAAATCAAAGGGCCAATACACACCCTGGTCATTCATGGATGTGATGAGGTTAATGAATAGGTTGGCAGATGTGTGTGAAGGTGCACAAAGATGGATCACACAGTTCGAGGAAGGCTCGCTTTTAGGACATTATTGGTACCATCTGCCATCGAGGCAAGTTTTTGCTCAGACAACACACATCGGCCTCTCACACAACATCCACATTGCAGGAGCAGCGACAAGCCGGTTAACGCTGCTGCATGATATTCCATATTACTGCAAGCTGACTCAGCATTTTCTGTTCACCGATAGCGCTCTCTGTAGGGGGGAGTGGAGGTTAAAAAAAAAAAAAAAAAACACACCACGGCACTAAACATTTATTTAAATACTCATACATGTGTTGTCAAAATCAGAGACGAAAGTTCCTCATTGCCTCAGAGTGAGGCCAGGATGCTCGTGTTTGGGTAAGTGGGAGTCTTTTATAGACTGCAGTACTGATACTGAGCCAGATGGATAAAAAAAAAATAGACTCACTGAAGCTCATCTGGTGCAAAGATTTGAATTTTCATGCTTCATCACCCAGATGGAGGGATATGAACACTTTCTTTTTTTTTTCTCTACTAGAAACCTGCGATTGCTGAGCCGAGGACTTCAACACGAGGTGATTTGAAAGACTTTCAGATATACAGACTCTATAGAGCTCTACAGAGAGAGAGAGAGAGAGAGAGAGAGAGAGAGAGTGAGATGCAGTCGCATTACTCGGTGCTCAATTAACATTCCTTGATGAAACATTTAATGATGCAATCGCACACTAAATCTTCCTGTCCCTCGTTGCCTGAGTGTCCTGCTTATACACAAACACACACGTTTGCCTTGCTATCCTTGGAAGGACCTTCCATTGACAAAATCATTAATGCATTTAATTAATGCCAACCTTCATCTCAGTAACCAAATGGAAACCTTTGGCTGTTTTATTTATTCATTTCTTTTTTTTTTTTTTAGCCGTTTTCTTTATGGGGACCAGCCAAAGGTCAAAACCGTCATATATTTCAATCCTTGTTGGAACATTTGGTCCTCATTAAGCTAAAAAACCATACAAATGCAGCACTATTGGCTGACTGACTACATCAACTCCAAATATTAATATGTGGCTATGAAAACTAGCTGGCACCTAAGGGACTTCAATATAAAACTAATCAATAAATGCACACTCACCCTGCGCTTTCGTCGCGTTTATTTACTGTTTATTTGATTTAGTTATTAAGATAAGATTATGAGATAATCATAGGCGAGTTTAAAAAAATAAATAAAAAACAACTTTAAATGAGATCGATAAAACAAAGCTCCAAGGCACCAAACATATCTTAGCTGACGCACTACATTTGGGGTTGATGTGGGAAAAAAATAAATGCGGTAATTGAATTTTTTCGCCACCAGATCTCATTAAATTAAATGATTATTAGCTCGACCCGGAGAGAAAGAGCATTTACACTGGTGCAAAATGTGGTCTTGATTCAAAAAGAATCCGTAATCTTAAAAACCATCAGGATCAAACACAAATACGTCACAGTTACTCTGAGACCAAATTCGTCTTGCTGATGTTTATGTATCGATTCCTTTATTTTTATTTCTTTATTTGTATAGCAGTCATACACACAGTCTTATTTGTGGCAGCCTGTGCCTCGAGGAGAGCTGGCCTGTTGTAGTAGCGGCTGCTTATGTGCTGGGTGTATCTGTGCGAGGGAGAGAGAGAGAGAGAGAAAGAGAGAGAGAGAGAGAGAGAGTGTGAGATGCAGTCGCATTACTCGGTGCTCAATTAACATTCCTTGATGAAACATTTAATGATGCAATCGCACACTAAATCTTCCTGTCCCTCGTTGCCTGAGTGTCCTGCTTATACACAAACACACACGTTTGCCTTGCTATCCTTGGAAGGACCTTCCATTGACAAAATCATTAATGCATTTAATTAATGCCAACCTTCATCTCAGTAACCAAATGGAAACCTTTGGCTGTTTTATTTATTCATTTCTTTTTTTTTTTTTTAGCCGTTTTCTTTATGGGGACCAGCCAAAGGTCAAAACCGTCATATATTTCAATCCTTGTTGGAACATTTGGTCCTCATTAAGCTAAAAAACCATACAAATGCAGCACTATTGGCTGACTGACTACATCAACTCCAAATATTAATATGTGGCTATGAAAACTAGCTGGCACCTAAGGGACTTCAATATAAAACTAATCAATAAATGCACACTCACCCTGCGCTTTCGTCGCGTTTATTTACTGTTTATTTGATTTAGTTATTAAGATAAGATTATGAGATAATCATAGGCGAGTTTAAAAAAATAAATAAAAAACAACTTTAAATGAGATCGATAAAACAAAGCTCCAAGGCACCAAACATATCTTAGCTGACGCACTACATTTGGGGTTGATGTGGGAAAAAAATAAATGCGGTAATTGAATTTTTCGCCACCAGATCTCATTAAATTAAATGATTATTAGCTCGACCGAGAGAAAGAGCATTTACACTGGTGCAAAATGTGGTCTTGATTCAAAAGAATCCGTAATCTTAAAACCATCAGGATCAAACACAAATACGTCACAGTTACTCTGAGACCAAATTCGTCTTGCTGATGTTTATGTATCGATTCCTTTATTTTTATTTCTTTATTTGTATAGCAGTCATACACACAGTCTTATTTGTGGCAGCCTGTGCCTCGAGGAGAGCTGGCCTGTTGTAGTAGCGGCTGCTTATGTGCTGGGTGTATCTGTGCGAGGGAGAGAGAGAGAGAGAGAGAGAAAGAGAGAGAGAGAGAGAGAGAGTGTGAGATGCAGTCGCATTACTCGGTGCTCAATTAACATTCCTTGATGAAACATTTAATGATGCAATCGCACACTAAATCTTCCTGTCCCTCGTTGCCTGAGTGTCCTGCTTATACACAAACACACACGTTTGCCTTGCTATCCTTGGAAGGACCTTCCATTGACAAAATCATTAATGCATTTAATTAATGCCAACCTTCATCTCAGTAACCAAATGGAAACCTTTGGCTGTTTTATTTATTCATTTCTTTTTTTTTTTTTTAGCCGTTTTCTTTATGGGGACCAGCCAAAGGTCAAAACCGTCATATATTTCAATCCTTGTTGGAACATTTGGTCCTCATTAAGCTAAAAAACCATACAAATGCAGCACTATTGGCTGACTGACTACATCAACTCCAAATATTAATATGTGGCTATGAAAACTAGCTGGCACCTAAGGGACTTCAATATAAAACTAATCAATAAATGCACACTCACCCTGCGCTTTCGTCGCGTTTATTTACTGTTTATTTGATTTAGTTATTAAGATAAGATTATGAGATAATCATAGGCGAGTTTAAAAAAATAAATAAAAAACAACTTTAAATGAGATCGATAAAACAAAGCTCCAAGGCACCAAACATATCTTAGCTGACGCACTACATTTGGGGTTGATGTGGGAAAAAAATAAATGCGGTAATTGAATTTTTTCGCCACCAGATCTCATTAAATTAAATGATTATTAGCTCGACCCGGAGAGAAAGAGCATTTACACTGGTGCAAAATGTGGTCTTGATTCAAAAAGAATCCGTAATCTTAAAAACCATCAGGATCAAACACAAATACGTCACAGTTACTCTGAGACCAAATTCGTCTTGCTGATGTTTATGTATCGATTCCTTTATTTTTTATTTCTTTATTTGTATAGCAGTCATACACACAGTCTTATTTGTGGCAGCCTGTGCCTCGAGGGAGAGCTGGCCTGTTGTAGTAGCGGCTGCTTATGTGCTGGGTGTATCTGTGCGAGGGAGAGAGAGAGAGAGAGAGAAAGAGAGAGCGAGAGAGAGATCTCTCTCTCCCTATTCCCTACTGAGATGTAATGATGAAAGTTAATAGAGAAAAAGAAAAGAGCAGATCCATGCGGTGAGGCGTGAGAGTGATGAATAATGGCCACTATTAGAGACCACATGAAACGGCTTGAGAGCGGAGATCCGACTCATGACGTATTCACTTTTGTGACTTGCAGTGATAAAATGTTCAAGTTTTATGCTTTGAGAGGCCACGCCCCCATGACAAATCAAACCAAACTTGACCCTAGCTTTGTAAACTAGCTCAATATGGAACAGAGAAGAGTTTTAACACAGCTTTTACATTTTTCATACCTTCACCCACACCTGTACGTTTTAAACAGAACCATGCGTGTTTCAGAAGTTGCAGTGTGCTGCTGGTTTTCACCAGGGGTAAATGTACCTGATTTTACCAACACCCTTGTGGCTGATGAACGCCAAAGTCCACAAGCACACTCCAAAAATCTAGTGGAACATCTTCCCAGAAGAGTGGAGGGAATTATATGAGCAAATTAAAACTAAATGTGGAATGCGATGCGTAGAAAAACATATACCATTTTTATGACCAGGTGTCCGCAAACTTTTGGCAATATAGTGTACATCGAAAAATGATTGTAATTCCAGGGAACACTGATGGACACTTATTAGAGGGAAAAAAAAACCACCTGAATTTGTAAGGAACAAAATACTTATGGGTTCTTATGGGAAAACATTAATCGACCGCGTCCTAGTTTTCAAGTATGCGTTAACGGCATGGCTGCTGAACAACTTGTCGCCTGTGCAAGTCGTCAGAAATTCATGCTACACATTCACGTGCATCAATAACAACAAATGTGTGGCTCAGATGCTTGTAGACTAGCTCTTATTGAGTACTTGTTTTAACCGGTAGCAGATGGTTCCAATTAAAAAACTATTAAGTTAGTTTTTCTTTGAAAGCTACATTAACAATTCTAAACAATAAGTAATTGTTTGATTTAATATATTATTCCTCTGAAGAATTTTATTTTGTAGGGTGAGTCGCCAGAAAATGGGAGCAAAACAAAAGAAGAAAAGCACCTAAATAGAGATACGGAGATGTACATTTAGAAAGTTTTAGGGATATTTATTATTTTTATTGATTAAGTACCTGGCTGACAAGGTAACAAGGTCAGGTCTGTAATCTGAAACATTTATATTTTGCATATCTTTTTCTTTTTTTTTATTTGTATAAATAACACATTTCGCTGCAAATACCAATATTGTTTTATTTGATTGCTCTTGTGGTGTGGAATCATAGCAAAGGCAATAAATTGAAAGGGGACCATCTTTCAAACTTTCATGAGAGTTAACAGAGTTTTTCCAAACTTCTACATAAGCAAATCAAACAATCTACATTAAATAGGTCTCTATTCATTTGGGGGGAACTGGGAGTTCAGTGGTTACTGATCGAAAGATAAGTTTATTTTCCAGCAGTTGGGGACTTGAGCTAAGCCCTTAACACACTTTGCACCAGGGGTACTGTATCATGGCTGACCTCCTGTCCTGACCCCAGCTTCCTAACAACCTGGGAAATGCAAGGAAGGAAATTCACTGTGCATTCATAAAGTTTATGTGATAAGTAAAAGCACTTTCTTTTTTAAATTCTGACTATTGGAGACTCTTTTTATATACAAAAAAGTACAGACAGCTCCATAATATCAACACCTTGTTATTAATAATACACAATGATGTATGTTTTTAGCATTAGATTATGAAAATGGTTTTCCATATGGATCTATGCAAATGAAGCGTTACCCTAGATATGATAGTATCAGAACAGGGCTCAGCCGGGAATACTGTCTGAGGGGGTTGTTCGGGAAGATTAATCAATACCCTATGACCACTTGGGTATTCAGGTCGAAGAATTGTGGTAGAAATCAATGTCTTCATATGCATGGTGGGTATGACACTGTAGTGAGTGAGAGGAAGAGTTGAGAGCAGGACAGGAGAGGAAGCGCTGTTAGATATGCAAATTACAATCCTCGCCTGCACTAACAGCAGCTTCCTGAAAAACTATTCGTGGGACATGATACAAATGATACAGCAGTTATGACACGCAACAAAAAAACCCCAACTTTTTTTGGTATCATAAGATAATTATAGGGGGGAACAAACTAAACTAAAAAGTATGTATACCATGCAAAATAAATTGCGTTCCCACATGGTTGGTTACCAGTTACATAACATGACTAAACTGGTCTTCTTAACTATTAGGTATCAATATAAATATATAGTAGTCCTTCATAAACTTTCTCTCTATCTATTGCTACACATACTCCCGAGATGCCTCTGATTTCCTTCTGGAATAAAGTTTGTCTTCAATTGGAAACTGTTCACAGCTGCTGCGGAGGATGGATCCACAGCCTAAAGCTTGCTGTTCACGGTTCCTGTGGAGATTTAACTCAACTCATTTTTTGCCGTTATAAATTTTACATTCAAAGGTTCCCTGGTGGTCTAGTGGTTAGGCTGCGGTGCTCTCACCGCTGCAGCCCGGGTTTGATCCACGGTCAGGGAACCAACCCCAGCCACTCTTAGTGCCGGTCCCAAGCCCGGATAAATGGGGAGGGTTGCGTTAGGAAGGGCATCCAGCGTAAAAACGTGCCAAATCAAAACATGCGGATGATCCTCTGTGGCGACCCCTAATGGGAGAAGCCGA